>NC_137466.1:88459599-88591059 GCF_964235325.1 Thermobia domestica
TATACTCACACAGGTATATTGATTTACTCAATTGTAAATTTAAAAATTGCATTTCTTATATTAACATTTCCTATGTTAATTTAGCTTTATTTAATAGTGCCTGCGTTAATAATTTGTTTTATTTAGGTTATTTAATTTGATGTTGAGATTTTTTTCTTTTCCATTCCCTCATTTGACATATTTGTTATTAGATAGGTGGACAAGAAATAACATTCGTTTTGAGGTAGTTACAACCTATTATATTCAGAAATGTAAAAGTGTATGAAATTTACACGAAGTGTGTGTATATATTATAGTTTCTACGTAAGTGCAATGCATAATAATAAAAAGTTTCTACGTAAGTAAGCATAAACATACAATGAAATATACATCGGTTTGAAGGATATTTTATGCAGAATGCAAATTAAGTTACAGAAGTTATCTATATCGGCAACAATGGGATGATACTTTACGAAATGTTACGTAAATGAAACAAACCAGGCTTTCCGAATGTTCATTTCATGCTCAACCCGATCTAGCTTACTGTGACTTCCTCGCTCGACTATTTAATCCATCCATCAATCGTGCAGTACCATTCTTCTGTCCATTCTCGTTGTGCAGGTGGGTGTTCAGGATTACTCACATGGAGATTCAGGCATCCTTACACATTGACAAGAAGAAAATACATACTATGTTACATAGTCGCCTAAACATATGGAAACTTTCAAGTCGTTGGATTCCACACAACTTGACCGAAGCTCAAAAACAGCCTCTTGTCAAGCGGTGTAAAGAAATGCTCAAAAAATTAAACCGAGGTCAGTCAGATTTGGTGTACTACATCGTTACAGGGGACGAAACTTGAATTTATTCATACGAACCTGCAATTAAACAGCAGTTCACTGTTTGAGTGTTTCAAAGTGAGCCGAAACCAACAAAAGTTGGTGGTTCCAGAAGTGCTGCCAAGCAAATAATTGCTTGTTTTTTCGGTTATACCGAACATGCGGCACTATCATTTTAAAAGATCGAGGAGCCCTAAATAACTTGAGTGTTATAAATTTGTTTGTCAGAGTTGCATAAAGCAAACCCAAATTGTCGCATCATTCTTCACCACGAAAACGTCAGTTTCTATTCATCACACTAAACTTAATTTTTTGTCCAGTAAACATGTCGACTCTCCGAACTCACCTAATGACTTCTTTTTGTTCCCACACATGAAAAATAAGAAGCATAGTGAGCAATTTGTGTCGTCTGAAGCAGTTGTTGACGCATTCCAAACAGAGGTTTCTGAGATAGCAGCCCCAGAGTGGAGAAAATGTTTTCAAACTGGTTTGTGCATATGCGAAAGTGGATCGATCGATTACTGATTAATACTATTAGAATAAAAAAACTAAAACCATTTCCAAAATTTCACGTGTCTTTTTTTGTGTTGATCACAAGGACTTTTCTAGCAGGCTTCGTATCACGGAAGCAGTTCAAGCTCCCATAAATTTAGTGTATTTTTTAAAAATGCATAAGGTAGTAGAGTGTAGGCATGCATATCCTACATGAATAAGGAAAGTGTAGGCATGCGAACTATTGTTGATTCTATTTTAAGATGAATAGAACAATTATTAATATTATTGGGTGTAATTGCTAGAATATTACCAAACTAGGTTCGGGCTTCGTCTGTTTGCATTAATAATTTACCCCATGTCCTGCCCGGCCTTATGATTGAAAGTATTAATACACCGGAATATACTACAAGATATAGCCGATACTTGTTTTTATTATTATTATTATTATTATTATATTTATAGATTTTTTATTACTATTTTATTAGTTATTTGAATTGTATTTCAAAGCAGAAATATAGGTCTTAGTTTTCAGTGTGTAACATAATAATACATTGTAGGTTTGAAACCTTATTCGTGCACACGATGTCGGAGATTGTTCAGCCGAAAGTATCACTTGGAACGTCATATTATCCAGACAGGTTGTGACGGTACTCCTAAACCAGCCCACCCATGTCAGGTAAGTTGCGATTAAAATAATATATTTCTTGTAAACTATATTTGTCTTAAATATATTGATCATAATATGTAAGAAACTCAGTTTGGGGTATCTTATAAAATATAATTACACTTTCTTCAGGACGTAAATTAAACTTGCTTTGTTTGGTTTGGTCACTCGTTTGTGTCGACTTCATACTTTATCAGGAGATAGAATTAATGAAAATTCAAACAGTGAAAAATCGAACCCGGGCATCCGAAATACCATCACAGTATACTAAAAACTACTATGCCTTGTCCGCTTTTTCACACAACTACCTATTTCCTCTCATCGAGTTTGCTGGATACACGATGGAAATACGTGATTGGTTAGGGAGCAGACTGCCTTAGTAGTTAATGGATTTCCCAATCTAATCAAGCCTTTTTAATTTCTACAATATTTACTAAATTCACATCTATACTGTAAGCAAAATACCTGTTGATTCCTATAATTGCTATACAATTAATATCTAGATTTATTGTTTTTCTGACTGATATTATTAGAATTTTCTTTATTTCCTTATTACTAGGTGTGTGGACGAATGTTCAGTCGCAAGGACAATTTAAGAGAACATCTGAGAGCACATGCAGGCCAGGTGAAGAAAAAGAAGAAATTTTCTTGTGAATTTTGTGGTAAAGAATTCCACGGAACTTCACTATTGCAGGTTCATATCCGCACACATACAGGTTTGTTAATTTTAATGCTTTCTTTCATAAATTTTCTGCACTAAATACATAGTACATAGTTGCAATCATGATAGTAATGTTGAGGTATTTCTAATAACTTCCAATAATTGTTAACCTTGAACCTAATACTTCTGATACTTAAAGGGATAATACAAATCCGGAAATGAGGTAAAAACACATTGCTTAATTTCTTAAGAAATTTTATCAGATAATGAAATTTAGTTATTTAGATAGAACTTAATTTGTCGAATCGACTTCCTTGGTCCAGGATCGATATACGTTGCCTTAAAATCGAAGTTATTGCTCCAAACTTTATACAGGGTGTCCGAGAAGTCCTTCCCTGATTACAGAAATTGATAACTCAGGCTAGAAATAAGATAGAAATATGAAACTGGTGTTGAATTGTTTACAAACTATAAAAGTTTTGGTCACATCAGTACACTTCCACATGAGCACCCTTGGTAGCACATCTAGGCGATATTCAGTTTCCATCCACACATTAGCCAACATCAGTGGAGGGATCGATGCAACGACTGTGGTTATTCGTTGCTGCAGGGTTTCAAGATCTGGTACACGTGTTCGGTAGACCTCATCCTTGACATAACCCCATAAAAAGAAGTCTAATGGGGTTATGTCAGGAGAGCGTGGAGGCCAAGCTGTTGGTTCATCACGACCAATCCATCGCCCAGGAAATGTCCTATCGAGATAGGCACGGACGTCCAAACCCCAATGAGGTGGTGCACCGTCTTGCTGAAAAACGACATCGGGGCGATACTGAAGCAGCTGAGGAACAGCATACAGCTGCAACATATCCAGGTACACTGCAGATGTGATGGTATCCTCAGCGAAGAAGAATGGCCCGATAATTCGATCGTGCAATAACGCGCACCAAACATTCACCTTTGAACTGCCTCTGGTGAACTCCCTGACCTCCCTGGGGGGTTCTGAACCCCAAATGCGTACATTATGGCGATTCACTACTCCACTGACAAAGAATGTCGCTTCATCGGAAAAGGCAATTCGTCTGAGATAACCATTATCGTCCTCAATACGTGATAGCATTTCGACCGCAAAGTCATATCGACGTGTACCGTCGTCGGGCAACAAGGCCTGAACGAGTTCCACTTTGTAAGCACGAAACAATAAACGTTTGTGTAAAATGTCATGGATAGAGCTTTTTGGCATCTGTAATTCACGTGAGGCCCTGCGCACCGATTTCTTAGGACTTCTCAGAAAAGACTGCCGCACAGCCTCCACCGTGTCTGCTGAGGTTCTTGGTCGACCAGACCTCGGAAGGTCAGCAACCGACCCTGTGTTCTTGAACTTCTCATACCAGGCTTTAATGCTCTTGACATCAGGTGGAGTCCTCCCAAATGTTGTCTGGAACTGTCTCTGCACCATGGTTGGTGATCGTGTCTCATGGTACCACAGGACACACTGTGCCTTCTCCTGATTTGGTTGGCATGGCTTCTTGGGCTTCTTACTTACGTACTACAAACCTAAAACAAAAAAAATTGAGACTTGGTAAAACAGAACAAACCTAACACAGACAAAAACTTTTATAGTTTGTAAACAATTCAACATCAGTTTCATATTTCTATCTTATTTCTAGCCTGAGTTATCAATTTCTGTAATCAGGGAAGGACTTCTCGGACACCCTGTATCTGTGGAAGGATTAGTTTTTTTCTCCTGATTACTGGCTTTTTGTAAGAGTGTTTACCAATCTTCAGTCCATTTTTTAAGATTTTCCAAATATTGAGAAATTCAAAGAAAAGTTTCCTAGCAATAAACAATGAGGACTGAAAGTTTTATCATTATTGTGGATCCATGAATCAATGTAAATATTCCTTAATTAGCACGCACTGATGATGATGGCAAGCAGTCATCGAAACGTATACGAATAAATTAATAATACAGGTGCTTAAGTAGAGTTTGAGTAGTATTTCATTAAAAAGTATGTATCGTGACTGTTTATTTAATAAATGCTTTTTCATTTCATTTTTATTTTTTAGGAGAACGCCCCTTTATCTGTGAATTTTGTCAGAAGGGTTTTCCTTCTAGTGGTGCCGTGAAGAAGCATCGTCGAATGCATACTGGAGAAAGACCTTACGAGTGTAAAGAGGTAGGTGACAGCAACGTTCATTTTTAGTTAGTGTGAAAGGAGTGCATTCAGCAGTAAATTGCAGTATTTCCAGAAGTATTTATCAATAACGGCCTCTGAAAGTGTACCTGAAGTATAAACTAAAGTTGCATCTGACGTGCATATTCAAATATGCAGTTAAGGATAGTTATCAAAATAATGTAAACACCACGGACATCAATACGCAGTCTATATATTATATAGGTTAGCAACGCTATACATTTGTGCACTGACTATTACTGTTGCATGGGTAGTGGTGATAGTACTTGTTTGGTTTCTCTGTTCAATTTTTCTTTTTCTTTCAGTGTTTTACTCCCCTATCTGATGAAGTGTTTTAGCGATTTTTTTTTTTTTTTTTTTAAATAAAGTAATTCATTATATGTATGTGATCAAAATGGGCTGCTGCTATTTCTTGGTAATGCATAAAAGTAAAGAATATTGAATGCTAAAAAGAAAAAGTTACGAACGTACCACTCAAATTGACCAAATTGTCTTCACTAAGTTTAAAGACCCATCGTTTTATATTATTATTATTATTATTAGGGATAACAGGAAAGATAAAATCAATAGGAAAAAACAAAAACGCTGCCTAGACCTACAAATTCAGATACATTTTTCTCCTTCACCGTGTAAGACAGAGAATTTATTTTTTCCGTCTAAGCGATATCTTCGTGTTTCTACCTGGTAATTTTATCTTTCCTTTTCTTTATAACCAGCCCAAGGAGCCCAGTGTGCTGTGAAAATTAGTGGAGATAATTTGCCCAGTTTGAGAAGTAAGTTCGTAAATCCTTTTACTGCGAACAACTTTGTAATCAACCTCCAGTAGAGACGGAAATTATAAGAGCTTAGTGAGCGCATTGCTCTTTCAAAGCTAAGTTCACCTGAACGACTATTGAAAAGGATCTAGTAGCTTTGTAGGGTTTATTTAAAGTTTATTTTTCCTTTCATGGGTAGGAAATTATATTGAACTGAATTCCTTTCCGTATTAAGTAAAAATATTGTAATATGTATGATTTGTTTTCAGTGTTTCTCTAAATTTGCTGCCAAAGAAACCTTAAATAGGCATGTGAAGACGCACACAGGAGTAAAGCCTCATGTTTGTCAGTATTGTGGAAAAAGTTTCATTCAAGCCTCTCAACTTAGGGCTCATATATTTCATCATACAGGTAAGATAATTGTAATAACGTCTAAACCTGAAAGAGGCGATAACAGTTAATACTAACCTTGAAAATTTTGAAGAAAGAAAGGAAAAAAAAAAAAATCAGTGAATTGAATAAGACGATTAATCCAAAACATACATACTGTAGGAAGATAGTTATTTTTCATCGTATCCCTATGATGATTTAATTTTTCACATTTTTATTCTCGAATACTTTTAGAATTAAAATATTAAATAAGAAAACTAACTCGGAAACAAAAAAGCATTAACAAATTTTCAAGATTATTATTAATTATGATGTTGTAGTGTGAATAAATATTTATAATTGTTTCTGTACTTACGCGTTGAAGTTAATTCAGTTTCACAAGTGATAATGTAACTGAAGAAAAAACTGTTATGACCAAGGGTAGGATCTTTAGAGGATAATTTTCATAGGAAAAAAAAAAAAAGGGGGGAAAAGGTGCTAACTCCGTAATCTATTTAGCAATTACTCTTTTATCTAATAGAAAACAACAGAAACTACGTAATCCCTATATCATATATATCTATATAATGAGTAGACTTCACATCTATATTAGTTTTCACCACAGAAATATATGTACTTGACAACATTAAACACTTCCAAGGTGCCCTTCAGACTACGGGAGACGGATGATTAAGGCAACTGAATGATGATGGAAGAAGTATTGGAATGATAATGTGGGAGGAAACGGGAGCGCCCGAGAAAACCCATGGACACTGTTGTCCACCATAATCTTACTTGCCCGGGAATCGAATTAGGAACCCCAAACACCAGAGGTAAGCGCTCTACCACTGAGCTACCGTACCCCGATAAACACTAACAGTGAATGACTACAGACCAGAGTAAAATTTTGGAAAAAAGAGAGAGAGAGAGAGAATCGTTTTGAACCAAGAATAATGATAGGTAATATAAACAAATTGAAACTGAAAATAACAGTATCCTGCATAAGAGGTTTCTAGCGTCTATTATTGTGTTGCACACACAGAATAACACAAAATAAATTAACTAAAATAAAATTCGATTTCTAATGCAAATCATTGGAATAAAATTTTAAGAAATAGCAGAGAAAAGGAATTAGAGGCAGATTAAGGGGATAAAGGGGTAAAAGTCCCCCCCCCCCAAAAAAAAAATGGGATATGATCTAACTCCCTCGTAGCGTAATCGCTAACACTCGCCTTTAGTACGAGCAGTTCCGGATTCGATTCCCGGGGAGGACACAAGGTCGAAAATGTGTAAAATGTTTTTGCAGGCCAACCATCGGGAATGAAGTTCTCATTAAATCCAAGTAAATGCCGGGATGGTACCTAACAATTTTCACAGGGTGTTTTCTTCCTGTCCCATTCCTTTCTTCTTCCCCAAGTAGTGTGATCGCCGAGGGACGTCATTTCTCATATATGATGGGCTGATACCGAAAGCGCAGAAATCTCATTTGGAGGCAACATTTAGCACATTGGGTACTTTTAGAATACCCTTTTGAATTTAAAAGAAATAGAGCGTAATAAAAACCCTAATCTTAGTCATGACGAAATGTTACCTCTCTAACTCGAATGAGGGCTCAAAATTATTTTTGAGTAAACTATATCAAAATACACTTTTCCGTCGGTTTTACAAATCTTAATTGAATGGATATCGGAAACAACGAACAAAATCTGGAGCAGCCACTTCAGTTTAAAAGCTCAAATTTAAAACTAAAAATTTTAAATGTTGAGTAAAAATTGTTATATTTATAGTGTGTTCGTATTTTACACTATCAAATTGGATAGTGTGCTTAATTCAAAGTACATTACTGTATTATTTGTCTTCCTTTCGCAATGCAATTATGGATATTAGCCATTACAAACTCAGTGTCGGAACTTATGGATAATCGACATCGGACCACTATTATCCCCTTTTTTTCGTTAAAATAAGAGGGGGTGGAATCATTGCTTTTTTAATTTGCGCATATAAAATTCAATATACTTTAAGTGTTACTTACCTGAAATCGTTTTAAATGCATCACAATGAAACACTATCTTGTTATTCATTGCCAGTTGTTGTCTATTTGTTATTGTCAACTTTCAACATCAACTGTTTATCAGAATTTCGTGTTTTGACAATTTGTTAAGGTTTCGAATCAGGGAAGTTCGCGTCCTAACAAATTGCCAAAGGTAATCTTAGCAGCTTCTTAAGCACACCACACAGCAGCATAACATTTTCATAGTATTTTAATTCGAATGTATAAGGTTTGAGACCTAACTTCACTTCAGTTACGAAATTGTATTAAATGATTTGGTTAACAGTGTATCACATAGATTCAGTTAATTCAATTGTAGAGATTGATTATTTATATTGAGCCAAAATGAATGTAAAACTGTACCACGCATGCACAACAAATTGCCGTGAAATTGCCACGAGCCAAGCAACATTATCGTTAGTCGCTAAGTAGAGTATTGTAGTCAAGCGTAGTCCTGCAGTCGAAACTGAACAGATTATGGGAGTAGGTTCATTGTGACCCTTTCCAACACTAAGTTCACGGCGTCAGGCAACGTAGAAATGTATAAAATATGTAGTTTTTGTGTAAAAGTAGCACAATGAACCGTATTATACGGAAATATGCAGCACAGAGACCTGTGTCTACCAGATCTACGCGACTAGCTAGAAACCGGCGTCCGATGAAGAGTACCTCCCGCTATTGTACGTGAATTAGCATATGGTGACCTCCGAAAATTTCCCACACAGTGTGCTATGATCAGCAAATGCTGCACATCGTAGGCGACAATTGTGATGTTTGCTCTGCTTGGATTACCATCCTATGGAGTAAACATCACACAATCAGCTGCACCATTCACATGAATGTACACCTTACGATCGTTCGCAAGAGCAGTGTGCACGTCGTGATACCGTGCCACGTGGCAGAGCAAGAAAGGAACTGCAGATGGTTGTATGAACGTCTTCTTGCAGGTGATCGGTGGAAGTTTGTTGTTATTCTTTGTGAGGTGTGGATTTGTCTCACAGACTGCGGTAAAGTTGTGCCATTATACATAGACCTGTTGATGGCAAAGGCAGAAGCACGTTTTCCCGCCACTTCGCAAACTTTCACAACAGGGTTCTTGAGTATGGCCGACTTTAAGTTAATGGCCTTCAAAGCTATAAATAAAAGGCAACCTTTTAGGTCGCAATTTGAGTCTCCGAAAGGTAAAGCGAAACGTCAAAATCAATACTGCATACTACCAGATTCATAACAGAAATGTACCAGCATGAAATCTCAGCATTGTACAGATAATAAGTGAACCAGGTTGAACTGCACCAAGACAAGGCATTCAGCCACACGGCGAAAATATCGCTGTATGGAAGAGGAAACTGGAATTTCGGCATTTTCGTTCCGTAACGTCCCTGTCAAGAGTCCAGATGCCAGCCCAATGGACCATTCTGCTTTCGACTTCTCAAGCAGCGCCTCTCCCATCGTCGAGTCCGCACCATCTCCGGCCTGTGGAAAGCCTGTAAAGAGGAGTAGGATGCAATACCCATGGTGGCAAGGTGCAACACAATCCTCTGCAATGGAAACTGCGACAGCAGGCAATAGTCAATAGAGGTGGCTTGCAGATCGAACACAACCAATGGCGGAAACGTGGCATTTACTAAGTAAGTGACACATTCAAATTCGACTCAATATAAATGAATCAGCATCTGTGTAATCGCAATGTACTCAGGGTTATAAATATAAAGACTAATATCATACAATTTTATACTTACTTTCCATTGTAAATTGCGCCGAAAACGAGTTAATTCACGATTTTATCACACATCACCCAAATTTCATTTAAACATAACAGATTTTTACCTCAGTGTCCTAAATGTAAATTTATCCTTTTAACATCATCATAACATCACCAAATTTATTTAAACACATTTCTATGGTAACCGTTGAATTATACCAAGAAATATTCTCAACAATGTAACGTATATGTTTTGATTATTGATACTGAACTTAGTTAATATAGGTATAAAATATGCATTCAGTTACTTTAGTTAATATAGGTATAAAATATGCATTCAGTTACTAAGTTTCATAAAATTCGTTGAAATGTAAATGCCGATCGTTGAAATTTATGTGCCTTAATGTGAGGGAAGTCTTACGCGCCAATAACATCAATAAAACGCTGTATGAATTAATTTTTAAAAAATAATAAAATAACTCTGAAGTACTTAACTACGGCAATCTTTTATACCTTAAGGACTCACATATTTTCGTGATTTGATGTTGAGTGGTTTCTTTAAATGTTTGAAAATTTTAAGTAATCAATGGAAAGGGCTAGTTTTAAACTCAGTGATGAACACTGTTTCAGATGTAAACATATAGTGAATACTCTGTTTCACATTTCTGCTGTTTTTCTCTTCGTCAACGAGATAAAAATATACTGTTGCGAGAGCTACGGTGTAATATGAATTATGAAATCTTGTAATCGTTGTAATAAATTACTCTTGATAATTTATGATTATTATATCCATGTTCTGTTTTGGATCACCGTTATCTGTGTTCAGAGACACAATTTCTACGTATTTAGTATGATTCTTAAGAGTACTTTTCACTCTGTGATTTGAATTTGTGCAAGAATTCTATATCTTCAGTTATGTAGATCTATATAAGAGGATCTAAAAGCAACTGTTCACTGGTCAGCACAATCTACAAAACTAGTTATCACAATTTTTATTTTTTTTATTTTTTATTTATTTATTTTTTTGTTATGTTTTGCAGTAGCAAGAAGAAAATCTTACATAAGAAGAGTTGTTCGAGGATTTACATCAGATAGTGTTTTAACTTTTTATTTTATTGGAAATACGCAAAAAAAAAAAAAAAAAAAAGTGCAAGATGACACTGAGAAGTGACAAGTTTCGCGTTGGGTTCCCAGAGCTACCGAGGAAGGGGACAGGGATTGCCGAAACAGTATAATAGATGCATACAGCATATATATATATATATAAATGTAACCTATAAGGAACATGGAAGGATATTTGTAGAAAGATATAAGCAAAAGTTTCGATGTAAAGGCACCCGCAGATTAATTACAACCACATGAATTATACTATGACAAACTAGTTCATGATTCTTTAATGTTGGAAACTACAGAAGGTTGTGCTGTTCATATCCAACCTATTTAGCAGCGTTGCTTCACCTGTGTAGTTGTAAGCAGAAAGCGTAGCTTAAGGGTGCCGAAGTATCGTTTTGTGTTAATGAAATGCTGCCGAAAGTGAATTGTTATTGGAAGGGTATATTATGCCTTTTTCACGCACATTTTTTGTGTAAATTATGTAGATACCGTGAACTTAATACACTATGAACCACTTACATATCTAAAGCTTGTAGACTGTAACATGAAGTTACGATTGAAAAACATTGTATCTTGACAAGTTTTTGTATGTATCTAAAACATGTAATCATTTGATGTACAGTCATATTCAAATGGGTTTTATAACCATATATATATTTTCCCACACAGTTCATTATTTCTACTTTTTGCAATAATTAACATGCACTATTTACAATATAAATAATTACACAGTTGCTAGTATATCTTAAATATTCAATATATTATCAATATTTGCATTAAATATCACAGCAAACTTACATATATCCTTGTAGCCTGTCGTTCTAAATCTTATATCGTCGCTAACATAAATAAACAAGTACCTAGATACCATTCGTTGCCATAACAACCAGTAAGTACAGAACTCAACATACAATCTTGGAATTATCAACATACAAATCGATATTCATCAGTACATTTCAAGTAACTTTCTTTTTCTTATAGTTAGTGCGATATTTAAAAGCACTTCTGCCCTTAAGCTGGTTTTATACAAACGTTATCGTTGCAATTTCCTATGTGTAAGCTCTAATTTGCTTATTTACTGTTAGGATATAAATATCTGTATGTTGCAAAATTGTTTTTCTAGGTGAAAATGGCTTTACATGTGAATACTGCGGAAAGGCGTTCAATCGTCGAGCGAGGCTTCATATGCATGTGAAGTATGTTCATGAGGGAGCAAAACCATATGAATGCGAAAGATGTACAAAAACATTCGTTCGGAAAGAAGACCTTGCCAGACATTCGATCCTTCATTCAGGAGTCAAAGGTAAATGAATACTTGATGTTGGCCTCTTTTGATCTTAATCATTTAGGAGTGTGGCTCACTGATCATTACCTATGCTTTAGTTATAAAGCATCAGAAGCACAGAGAGCTGGACTCTCAATATATATATATATAGAGAGAGAGAGCTCGGGGTTCGAATTCCCATCATACAATCACTTTATTGTATTTAACACTTTTGATTGTTGTATTTGATCAGGATTCCCACAGAACTGGAAAATCAAGGAGTCAGCGAATTTGATTTTTGTCAGGGAAAAGCAGGGAAATTATTGAAAAGTTCTTTAATGACTGAGAAACCAAAGTAGTCGTTCTCGATAACGAAGGTAACTTTAAAATAATGTCATTTGGGATTTAGAGATCATACAATTCAACAATATAGGATAATATGACGCATTAAGTTATATCAAGGTCTGTTGTGCCATAATTTGTGGTTAGGTTCTTAACTCTGAAATCAGTTGAGGTACAGCATCTTGAATCCCTTAATGTGGACAGTGTGTGACATCTTTGATCTTCAGAACACTGAGATACATACATCTTTTTAACCAGAGAGAGACGATACGAGGTTCTCAATTTGACCCATATATATATATATATATATATATATATATATATATATATATATATATATATATATATATATATATCCAGGATCTGATGATCGTCATTGGAGCTAGACATGAAACTCCTCAACGGTTGATAGTGTTAATATCGTAATTAACTGAATTCATTGTGTCCATGCTCACGTATAACTCCAGTTCAAGATGTACTAATTTTGGTTATTGTTTTTCAGTTTAAAAGAGCGTGGGAGACCCGGGTTCGATTCCCGGCGGAGCTCATGTGGTTCGGATTCCACGTTAATCAGTAGGTCCACGTCTCATATAGCCTCGCTGCTGAAAGGGACGCTAAACTAAAATCAACTCAACTCAGTTTAAAAGAGTGTACTTTCTCTCAGATTCTATTTAAATTTTGTCAGCATCTAATAATAGTCCTTGGAGTTGGACTGTGAAATTCCTCAATAACTGACAGTTGTAATACCTTGTGTATGTTCACATATTATTCCGTATCGCGTAAACCAATTAAAAAATATATATATGGATTTGAACACGCATGTTTTCTAGACCGACCATTTTATAAGAAGTTAGTGCCCTATCTTTAGTTTAGGTATCTAACTTAACTAACGGGATTACGAAAAAGTGGAAAAATTAAACAAAGTTTTGTCGGGAAAAAATCAGGGAAAGTCAGGGAAAACAGTTTACAAAATCTGTGGGAACCCTGTTTATATAATTTGTAACGTACCACCGTTACAACTGTTCATTTTGTTTTATCGTTTGCAGTTTACTGATTTTTTGTTTGTTTGTTCTTATTACATGTTTATGTTAATTGTTTTCTAAACAAAATTTGTATCGATTACCTGTAATACTGTTTTCAGAATATTTCTTAAGTTCTAAAAGTATTGGAGATCCTTGTAACTTCTGATTTTCTGAATTTCCGTTCTGCAATTGTTGAAATCAATTTTAATCATAGAAGAAAAAAGGAAAGAATATATATACACAAAATATGCTATGATTGTTGCATCATAGGTGTGAGGAGAATCTTGTTTTCAAGAACTATGAATATCTGCATTATAATTGTATATTATTGTTTATTTAAAACAAAACTTATTAAATTTCTGGCTCCTAACTCGATATTTGTTTTGGTGTGTGTGGAAGTAGATAAACATGATGGAATTAAAGATTTCGTCGTAGCCTCTCGTAATTGTGATAATGCGTTAACCTTCCCAGTTTTAACTTAGTACAGATAATTTCCTTTCTGATAATATCAAAGTAGTATTTTTGTGATAGGTTATATAAAAATTTGAGTAATTTATTTAAGGAGAAGTAAGCTGTAGTTGTTAGGCCTGTCACTCATGTTGCTTTATAGTACTGTGGAAGTCGATAATATGTGCCAAAACAATCCATTGTTGGTCAATTATTTCTTGTAATGTTCTTCGTAATCAGTTCCTGGACTTCTGGTTGAAATTTTTAATAACCAATGTACATTGTTACACTCTGGACTACAGGAGAACCAATCAGTATTTATGAACATACCTATTTATTATAAAGTGAAATCATACTTATTATTGACTCATCCATAAGTCTGGATGAGTGACGTAACACACAATGTACAGTATATATAGTGATGCTTGTTGTTTGTGATTGCATCATAAGGAAACGGCTGAACAAAGGGCACATACTAAGGGGAATACTGGGGTTTCAAAATTGATGTAAAAAATTGCAATATGTCACGACCTCGTCAGGTTAGAAAGATGAAACTCGGTATATAAGCTCATTAAAAGTAAGGGGATACGTGTCCCAGCGTATTTGTTTCAAGGGGGATATTTTCTACAATTTCTTTCTTTACATTGAAAGCAGTGTTGCCCTTTATTTGCAATCGGATCACGGGGAAACGATTGAACAGTTTGAAATGAATTTTGGAATATTACTATCTATGTCAAGCTGGTTTTTACCATGTTGTATTGATTGAAGGGCGTATCCGAAAGGGGCTAGAAGAGGTTCAAAATTTCAGCCAAAAGGACAATATCTTACGTGGTGTTTGTTATTACTTTTTAGTTGGTATGCACATTCTAATAGGGAGAGAAGGCTAAAATATTTTCCATGTAAGTACTTTTTTATTTATATTTAATTTTCGATATATACATACTCACGTTGGAATTTTTTGTTCTAACTATATATATATTAGAACTGTATTTTCATTTGACACTTTCAGCTCACAAGTGTCCAATATGCGAGAAGGCATTCGCCATGAAATCATCTCTAAAAATCCATCTCTTAACTCATACAAAGGTAAGTTTTCACAATTCAATTTACATTTTTAGAAAAAAAGTAGCTGAACCTTGTAATGCAACGGAAATTGTATTTTGGGAAACACTTGGCAATATTCTGTTTTACGTTGTCTTTTTATTATTTATAAACATACTAGCCAAGATGTAAAACATAACATATTTTAGCATGGGTCGCCACTTCTTATAAAAAGAAGAAAAACTTATTAAGGAACTAATTTTACTTCACGTATTTAGGTTCGTTGCTTTTTTCAATACCTGCGCTTGGAGGGGCTTTCTCTGGCTACACCAATACTGCAAGTTCCCAGTGGGATCTCACGTAGTTCGGAAGGGACGCTAAACTTTGCATCAACCAACCAAACCAATTCTGCAAGTGTGTACATTAGAAGTAACCATTATTTTACTGAGCTGCATCATTATTTCCGATTTGCAACAACCATATAGGAGAATTATTTTCAGAGGTTTCCTACTTGCATGCCATTATATACTGTTTACGGTATGCAACACGTATAGTACGTTAAGTAATGCGCTACCATCTTTCGTCTGTGGGAAATACCGATATGTTTTATACTAAGCACGTTTCTTTATGATCTATCTTTTCATATATGCTCATTTGGACCGACCTACCTTACGATTCCCGAAAATTCCTTACTTCTTTAGGAGAATTTCATGCTCTGTGTTTCAAAGATCCTGAAAACTCCGCTACAGAACTTCAAAGTTTAGTTTTGCAAGATAGCTGATGTTCATAATTCTGACAAAAGGTCGCTTTTGGCGTTTGTACACATAAGACCGTTTTCTTTGTTTCCATACGTAGAATAATTTCATCAAACGCTGCAATAGGAATATCAGACCAACCCTGTATATTTATAAAATGATTCATCATTCGAAGTAGTGCACACAGATAGCGTTTGACAAACGATCGTAATCTCGGTTATGCGTAACATGTATCTAATCAACAATCAAAGAAACAAATCAGCATTGCTCCACTATAATAAAATATGC
Organism: Thermobia domestica; assembly: GCF_964235325.1. NCBI lineage: Eukaryota > Metazoa > Arthropoda > Insecta > Zygentoma > Lepismatidae > Thermobia > Thermobia domestica. The sequence continues at coordinate 88,475,581 of NC_137466.1, forward strand.
AAATATTGTATTTAAGTGAAATAAAATGCATAACAACCGTTTTCCAAATTTCCTTTATCTTTGGTTACATTTTACAAGTAACGTTAGAATAGACGGGCAGATTTGAGAAAGTCTTTTTTTGATATTCGTGTATCCCTCTGTGGCAAAGTAGCTAACCTATATTTTCTCTCGTCCGTGATACCGGCTTTAATTCCAAGTAATAGTACCGTGAATAATGATGGTTTGGTAGTGAATACTCTACAAATTGTTTCGATTATTCTGTTTGTGTGTTATTCTTACAGTATGTGGCCAACATCTCATAATTTAAGTACTATTTAATGTTAATCAATTACCCATAGTTATTTGAGTTTAGTATATTCATCGTATTTCATACTTGGAATGATTACGGTTTTCGAATATGTTTTCGCTGAAAATACATTGGCATTGTAAGCTTAGTCATGCCATATGGTTAAGAAAAACTTACCAGATGGTTTCTATATAAGAACCTTTATTTTTACGTTCTTTTGAGCATTTTTTAATTTGTTTTTATTTTAACGTCATGTGTATATGTACATATTATGTAATGCTTTTTATTTACGCAGGAACCTCCTCGATCGTGTGATGAGTGTGGCCGTGCATTCATTCGGCAAGATTGCTTATTACGACACATGAGAAGTAAACATCGGGATATGCTGGAAGAAATTTTGGCCGAAGCAGAGAAGAAAAAATTGCAACAACAATTATTGGCTGCAACAGCCACCCCAGGGGAAAGCGGAACAGCTATGGCAGAAGGTGCTTTGGCTGATTCTGTTCGAGAGCTCCTCACATTGCTTGTGGATGAGGCAACGCTGAAAGCCTTTGGTTGGCCTGACGCTCCCGTGGATCGCTTATTGGAAGCTGTAATTCGTCGTTGTGGTCATCAGCCTGTCAGCGCAGATGATTATGGTTACACAGACAGGTTACGTGAGAATGCTAAACTTTTGTTTACCGTAGTTATTGATGATTCTGCTGTAAAAACACTGCTGAATAACCAGACGGTTGATGAAGTAATTCTTCATGTACTACGTTTGGCCAAATCTTAACAGGGGTTTTGAGTTATTGGATATTAACACAATGAGGTAGCATTTAGTAAAGACATTAATTATGAAGATATTTGTAAAAGGAAGCAATAAGTTGTATTTATTGCGTGAGGAACATAAGAGTGTTTTATGACTGTTCCGTAACAATAAGAGAACTCATTATTCTTAAACTTTTCTTGTTACAGGCAATAACTTTCTACTGTTAAAAAAGTTAACTAGATAATTTAAGAGAACACTGAGTGTTCCTACTACTTTGTCTTCCGAATACGCTTTAAACTCTTAAGACAAACCGATGTAATATACACTTTGCAAATACTCGCTCTAAGCTATGAACAGCCCTAATTAGCCAATTTCGTTAAAAAGAAATTAATATACAACCATTAGTTTTAAGTAATGAAGAACAATTTTTGTTTCGTGAGAGTGTTGTGCGTGTCAAGAATGAGTTCCAGGATAAAATAATAGCACAACTTTTTTTTATTATTATTGTTTACTTAGAATTTTTGTTTTCAATTAAATCTTTTCGAAATTCTGGTGCCTTAATCTGAAATCTAATTTTGATATGCATATATAGGAATGTGTGCAGATTTATATTATATTATTATAATTAAGTGAAAAGAAAAATATTTTGATATTAAAATACAGGTACTTGAACTATTATACTTAATTTGGACGGAGTTTATATACTTTCATTTTTTTTAGCAGACCAGTGAAAAGAGTGTTACTGGAAAGAGGTCTTTGTTTTCTTTCTCTAATCTAAATCTTTTGCGTTTATATGCTTGTTAAATTTTCCTCAAACAGTGTGTTTCAAAATAGCTGGAGGAAAACATTAGCATGTAATGTCGATACTTGTTCAATTTACCTCAAAACAATGTATGTTTCAGAATGGTTTGGGGGAGAGGGATATTGAATATGTAATGCCGAAGAACTTTAAAAATGTTAACTAGAAGTAATTTAAACACAACATAATTAACTAGCAGTAATTTAAAGTATAGTGTAAATTACCTTTTTTCTAAGTACGTACATAGGGTGGATCATTTATCGTGATATCCCTTTGTAACCATTAAACTAATAGACAAAAAACGCTGACATTTTATACCATGCAAATATCGGCAGGGGGACATTGTTTGGTATACCCCATGAGACTACAAGGTTAACAGTGTTGTCAGTCCAACATAAAGTTATATTTTATTTAAAAGTTTCTGTCCAGTACAGATCTTTCTTAGTCCCTTCCTTTTGGCATAAAAATTATGCTTTTTAGTATCATTCCACCAAATGCAGTCTATTCCGCGTCTCCTGCGCTCTCTTTCTTTCTTTAATGTTCTGTCACATCTCAAATAAGTCAGTTTCTTCTTAATGTTCTAACCAATCTTTTTCTCTTTTTAATACTTCCAATAGTGCTTACTCTCCTAACACATCCTCATTGGTTTAACTACTTTATCAATAAAACTAGTAAATACAGTGTTTCGCTCATTTTTACCGGTGCATCCTGAATCATGGCGTTTTGAACATTTACTTTGTTCTGCGTATTAACGCTGGAACTGCATTTTGAAGACTTGTAGTTAAAAAGTCTCTAAAACAAAAACCTATAAGTTGTAAGATAAATATTATACTCACTTGTGTGTTGATTTCTCTATCATAGATTTTTTTATTATTATTATTTTAATGTATAAATATTTCTACAGTAGTGTTCATTATTTAGTTGTTAAATGTTTATGCCTTGTATTTGAATGAATACATTATTCTTCAGGTGCCCTAATTTAGAAACAGACAAAAAAAAAGTAATAAAATATTTTTCCGGTTCAAACCAAAGGTTTGGATTGCATATATGTTTGAATGTATTCTGTTAATAAAGAAAATAATTGTACAATATTGCTATTCGTTTAGTCTTTGGAAAGTGTGAAAAATAGACATGAATTGTTCCCTTGAACATTATTAAATAAGTATATCGGTACATCAAACCCAGTCAAGTGGATATGAGTGGGCAGTTTAAGTATACTTGACTTGAATTAAGTGGAAAGTTTCTTGAGACACGTGACTTTTTTAAATAGTGCAGGTGTATGAGTTTTAGATCATGTTGTATTATGGGGATTTTAGCTGGTAATAACAGCTGAATAGTAAATAAGACTTGATATAGAATGATAGATTGTTTGAAGTAGTTTACTGAATAATAAAAATTATAACTTGTTACTTTAATGCGTAGTGTTAATTATTCCAGCCAGTAATTTCGTCTTGCCGTCCTGCAGCGTTCTTCGGTGGATCTGTTTTTCGGATGCTAGTTGCTACTAAATTTCCTTTACAGCTTGAATTTTTGAATGATTTCTTAAAGTAGTTTGGTGTAAAACACAAATGCATTTTTGTGTACCTAAAAAGAATTTGGATCGTTTGAATTATGCAAAACTAATAGTTTTAAATCAGAATAAATTGCTTGCACACTTTTAACATCCAATAGCACAGGTAGCGACATTTATTAGCCTGACTTTGTTATTGAAATTAGCATGCAGCACAAACCTGAGGCGTTTGCGTTTAATTATTAGGATATACAAAAATATATGTTGCACTACACATTATGATAAAAAGTTACAAACTTTATTATTGCGTTTTGCGTAAAAAGCGTTCGGTAATGTGTTAGTTTAAGCTTCCATAGATGTAAATGATGTTGATACATACGAGTAAAAACAAACACAAAAAATCTGTTATAAATATTTCGATTCAATTTAGAGCAGCTCCACTAGCATTTTTCAGACAAAATGTTAAAGCAAGTTTAATTTGCTAAAGTTTGTATATTAGTTCTTGCAAGAATGTGATAATTCGTTTTTCCTTATTTTATGCAGTATACTAAAGATATTCGAAATAGCTTTTTTTCTCAAACTATTTCAAAGCTTCAACATAATCTCTGATTCATCTATTATTTCTGGGGAACTAAAGATAATATGAAAATATTTGTAATATATTGATATGTGTCTATACTGGAAATTCATCCTCTTCTAAATCATATTAATGTAGTTTTTTTTTTTTATTTGAGTTTATATACTTTCGGCAGGGTAAATAATCCCATATTTACGCAGAGTGTAAGCCTGATTTATTATACATTAACTTATAGAAATTAAGGATGGCTTTGGTTTCAAAATCGTCATTTAAATAAATTCGTAAGAATATTATCACATGTTAGTAACATTTCTTCTTCCTATGTTATGCATGTTTTTGATGTGATTGCGGGTAGGTGCACAGACGCAGACACGAAGTTTTTCGGTGTTGACAACAACTCTGAAACTGAATGAAACAACTCTGGTGATGCTTGAAGTAAGTATTAACAAATTCTGGTTTAGAAAGCTACAAATAGTTGTAATAGAGTTTATATCCGGATCCAAAAAAACAAGCGTCTTGTCAAGCCATTTTTGAGTTAATATACGGTGCTTAGTCATGTACAAAACATGCTGGTCAGTTTTCTAAAATTAAAACTAAATAATGTTTTTTTTTTTTTTTTTTTTTTTTTTTTTTTTTTAAGTTACATCAATACATCGAATAGTACTTTCCAAAGTTATCAATACAATTGATTATGTCAGCAGCAATGCATATTGTAAACGAGTTAATAAAGAAACATTTTGTCTGTTTTTATTACGCCTATTAAAATATGCACGAATATAAAATTTCCTCGTGGTATGGTTAGTGTACACGCTATTGGCGCAGGAGACCCGGGTTCCATTCCCGACGTCTCATATAGGCCTAACCTCGCTCTCGAATTCAACTCTATACGAACACAATTGTCATTCTTTGTAAGAAGAAAATGTTTCCAAAAAAATCAAGTGGGCTACGGCTATGGACTTACAAACACTGCGGAGCAAAGATACAATATTTTTCTGTTGCACATGTTAAGCAACACGCTGACTTTCAGAACTCCGCGTGAAAATAACCAAGAATATTGCTGTAAAATATCAGTATCAATGTAATTTTAAAATCCATTATTTGAAAACATCATAGGCAAACAAAGGACTAAAGCAAGAATTTAAAATTTAGTTGTCTTTGTACCAAACCTGTATTAAGTATTTCTTTAGATATACTTAATGAGTAAGTTTATAACATTTGTAAATAATTAGTGAATCAAATAGTATTTGTAAAATTTATGTCTGTATCAATACGTTGTTACACTGTGTAAAAAATACATCACGTTACTGTATTGTTTGTAAGACTACGATAAGTAGAAGCACATCTTTCAGTTACGTTACGCGACATTTGATGATAATATGTTTGTAGGATGCAATAATTTTTCTGAGTTTTAATGTATTGATAATACTATCATCCAAAACGCACATCAATACTTAAATTACAAAATAATAAGTCTGTCCATTATATGATAAATGTAGGTGTTGGAAAGTAATGCAACAATTTCATCACTTCAGATAGATTTAAAGTATTTTTTCCAACTTATTTTCCCATTATTCAGAGATAAACATGAAGTTATATTGATTACGATGTGCCTTAGTATTAATTCTAAGTTTCGAAAATATATATTCTCTAAGTATGTAATGCAGTATTGGAAAAGATCCTGTTAATGTAAAGTTACTGGCGTAAATGCATTTTCAGTGGGAAGATCACTCTTTTAGAAGTACATAGTTTATGTATATGTATGTTGCATACTGTAAAAGCAATATTTGATTAAATGAAATTGTTAAACTTTAATGATGAAAGCAACCAAGTTCCTGTGGTTTGTTAAGTATTGTGTTAATGCAATATCGTCAATATTAAAAGATAATAATATATATATTTCGTATAATATACCTTAAAAAGAGATAAAAAGTTGTACAAAATCTTCCATGTCAATACCAAAATGGAATGCTATTAAGTTTTATTAGTAGTATTGTTGTGTAAGCTATATTTTTTACTATACTAGGTTTGGTAAATAATAAGAAACTGTGCTAAAATATACCAATATATACCTTAAGTTATCACATGTACTTTTTGAATAAAGAGTTGCACAGGATATTTTTTTTTCTCTCTTTTAAACCTGTAAATGGAAGCACCAGTAAATCCCGTGGTTTCAGAAATGAATCCAAATGTCAGCATATGAACAACAAAATAATATTTGCTTTCCAAGTTACGTGAATAAAATACACAGAGTGCGCGGAATTAACTCGTTATAGAAAATTGTTTTTAACTTCTTTTAATACTAAACGAATTTTCCTAAAACGAAAAATAATTTGTTCCGTACAATGGTAAAATTTATTATATATCTCATTTGCGTTATTGCAGATAATAGTGGTGGACCATGGCATATAACGTTTAACCTTGTATGAGCGAGTTCACCTTGCATCTCGGTACGAACTATGACAGTCAGTGGTACAAAGATTATGTGAAGTGTGAAAGGACCTCGTGCCTCGGTAGATGCAAGTACCATAAAGAATTGCAATGCAAAGCTAATGGCACAGGTTCTATATCATTTATTAGGAGACGCGGTCGCCCTGAACATCTAGGACTGAGGAAAATGTACAACTGGTTTCAGGAAATCTTCACTCGAAGTGAATCACAAAGACATATATTTCGGAAAGTGGTTTAACCCGACACACAATTCGAACTGTTTTGGAGAAGAGTTGCATTTTCGTCCATGGAAACACATACTGACACACAATCATAGTCAAAGTCGTCCGAATAAAATCTGAAAAATAAACACATTGCTGAACAAGACTGCACTTATTGTATATAAAAACACATTTACACGTGACGTTTCGATCTTCTAGCCAAGACCCTCATCAGACGTGCAAAAACACGTGTAAATGTGTTTTTATATTAAGTAAGTGCAGTCTTGTTCAGCAGTGTGTTTATTTTTCGGAAACACATAATTGTCAGGAATTATCGCCGGTACAATTATTATTATTATCGGCCAGGATGGGATCCGAGGTTGAAAGTTGAAAAAAAAATCGCCTGAAGATCACAGTCTAGTGCAGCATGACATTCACGAAAGTTGTGGGTCCATTCGTCATTCGGGACACAATGAATGCAGAACGGTACCTTGCTATGTTTGAAGATTATGTCACGGTATTGCGTCAACATGGGCCAGTTACAAGGACCTAATCTTTATGCAAGATGAAACCCTGCCTCACTTCGTACGCCCTCTCTGTGCGTGATTCGACACCCATTTTCCAGGACCGCTGGTTGGGACGTCGTGGCTCCTTGAATGCCCAGCAAGGAATCCTGCGATTTCGTCGTCTGAGAGTGAGCGAAGGAGAAAGTTTAACGCACAAAACCAAAAATTCTTGACGAATTGGAGAAACGAATCCACTAAGTTCTTGCAAACGTACCGTTGGAATATCTGCAGAAGTCTGTCGCAAACATCTCCAAACTTATACGAAAACTGATAATGATTGTGTTTGTGGAATTTTAGCAATGCGTAACAATTCTACAATTTTAAGGAATAAAATGCTTTTGGTTTCACGAAAATTGCTTTAAGTATTCAAAAAATTATGAACAATTTTCAATAGGGAGTTGATTCCCGCCGACCCTGTCACAGACTTACAATGTCTTTGGTATTTGAAAAGTGCTGCTTATATTATAGTGTCCCGAAAATGTGCCCTTAAATTGTTTTAAGCAATGGTAGCCCGTGACTATATCGAGCATGATTGCGTGGCGCAAAATAAAGTAACTATTTTCCTAGAGGTTTCCAAGCTAATGATTTTCTGGTGAACAGCATGTCGTTGCTTTATTTGGATTGGGTTGCGGAAACTAATAATGGATATATATATTAATTTAATAGACAAACCTGAAAAAAGTGTAACCTGCCGGATTAATATGGCGTTAAACCATCTTTCGCTCGCAGAACACCTGATAGGACGCGGAGTGGAGTCTCAAAGATCGTGGATGGTAGCAAGTGCAATATTACATTAATTTCCGTGAGAGGCGAAATTTGCGCTGGCTTCATGTCTCCTCAATTATCTTCAGGTGCATTTTCCCCTGACTTTGTCGATTCTTCCAGTTTTATTTATGGCAGACGCGACGTGCTTCTGCCTTTTTCTGTCTCTGTTACTTTATAACTTCTATTCGGCTTCAACTACTGTTCGTAAAACTTCAGCATGGGAGGTGTTCAGCTTCATCCCAATGTTCCTCAAACCACGCCGCAAGAACTCCAGCTGTGTGAATGAACACATTGTTATCCTGGACTATGGCGTCATTACCGGAAATGTCTAGATCATACGATGTACATGGCCCCATAAAATGGTGACATATCAGGCAATGACGCGACAAGACCCACTAAAAACCGGGATATTGCGGTCCAAAAGTGTAATGATCCCTTATCAGCGCTTTTGCTCTTGCAGCTTGACTCCGTATGTTCACGTCAGCGGACTATAATTGTCCACAGAGGTTGTGGGAGGTGCTATTTGAGTTCCTCCGTCACTTGCACCGCAGTTGAACAACGGTTCTGACAAGTAAACCTTACGTTTGGGTGAATCGAGTTGCTGACTGAGACACATATGAGAAAGTAGTACTAAATGTGGTCAGTATTTCAGTGAAGTTTTAGGTGCGAAGCTCCAGGGGTTTAGGAGATACAGCTACCAGAACATCATATGGAAGTACAGAATAGTCTTCATACAGTTGGAGGTAAAAGCTCTGTAAGACCTCTTGTAACGACAAAAGGTGAATAACAAATATATGGGTACATATTAGGACTAGGGGGAAGTCATATAGTAAGGATATACCGGACGGCGGCCATCTTGAAATCCGCCATTTTGAATTAAGGTTAAGTTTTTAAAATAGGAATAGAGTCATGTGATACATAATTTAAGGCGCAAATTTAATAAGCAGAACAACGGTGACGTTAATTTTGATTTACGCCCAAATGGTAAAAAGTTACAGGGAAATATTATTGCAGTATGTGTATTAGTCCTTTACCCCACCTTGTAAATTTTGTGTTAATGATAATAACTAAATAAAAAGCAGGTGGATAAATATTAGGTCTATGGTAAAAGTTGCCTTGATGGCGGCCATGTTCAAATCCACCATTTTGAATCAGACAAAAGTTTTAAACAAAACGCATAACAGTGACACCTTATTAATAGCAAATTTTACCATAACTCCAACGGTATAACCATTTTTGCTTTATCATTAACCAGCATTTGTTATCGCATAAACAAGTTGCTAATTTAAGGAAAAATGACCAAAGTGGAATTGAGTCATAATTGAACTTGGGTCTTTCTTCCAGAAAATCCTCAATTAGTACAATCAGTATGTAATTCAGAAAAGAGTGCATGACTTGCACAAATGCTCTGCTCACAGTGAGCACACCTGACAAAGGCAATAGAGTTACACTTAACACATTTGTCGTTAACAATTCCGTAAGGAGCGATCCATTTAATTTTGTGCTGGTTAATGATAAAGCAAAAATGGTTATACCGTTGGAGTTATGATAAAATTTGCTATTAATAAGGTGTACTGTTATGCGTTTTGTTTAAAACTTTTGTCTGATTCAAAATGGCGGATTTGAATATGGTCACCATCAAGGCAACTCTTACCATACACCTAATATTTATCCACCTGCTTTTTATTTAATTATTATCATTAACACAAAATTTACAAGGTGGGGTAAAGGACTAATACATATGCTGCAATAATATTTAATTTCCCTGTAACTTTTTACCAATTGCGCGTAAATCAAAATTAACGTCACCATTGTTCTTCTGATTGAATTTGCACCTTAAATCATGTATCACATGACCCTATTCCTATTTTAAAAACTTAACCTTAATTCAAAATGGCGGATTTCAAGATGGCCGCCGTCCGGTATATCCTTACTATATGACTTCCCCTAGTCCTAATATGTACCCATATATTTGTTATTCACCTTTTTGTCGTTACAAGAGGTCTTACAGAGCTTTTACCTCCAACTGCATGATGACTATTCTGTACTTCCATGTGATGTTCTGGTAGCTGTATCTCCTAAACCCCTGGAGCTTCGCACCTAAAACTTCACTGAAATACTGACCACATTTAGTACTACTTTCTCATATGTGTCTCAGTCAGCAACTCGATTCACCCAAACGTAAGGTTTACTTGTGAGTACAATTTGCTTTAATTCTCAGCGAGGCATGTCGCTACGGGTTTTCTTCCGACTACTGTTCGTGTTTCCCGATGTGCTTTTTGTTATGAGTTTTGTAGGCTGTCATCTTGAACACACCCAACACACTTGTCACGTTCACATTACATAACCGAACGTCAACAACTTATCTTCTTTGGAAATCAGAAAAGTCGACCATTTTACACTAACATCATCCGCTTAGTTCACTGAACACTGCTTGCTATTCTGCTGCTTCTCACGTAGTACAGAATCCCAGCCGCTGCGATCGTCACCTACCCATTACCAATTCAAACTTCTGAAATTGTGTTTCCATTAAATAGATAAGTATCTGCCCTTTCATCTATTTTCGTGCCTAAGTAGACAAGACGTCAAAACACGATTTTCGCAAAATCTATTATAATGTCTTTAAACTCTGTCGCAAAGGGGTCCAAACAGCATGAAATATTTAGTGAAACTCTGTATCACATTTATAAGAAACGGTAATGAGAGCTAATATGCAGTACAGTGCAACGTTGGTTCCAAAAATTATGCCGTAGACATGCTTAGAAGATAAGAGCGGATACGAACGTTATTCAGTTTTCGTCACCAAAGCAGTTCAGTGGGAAACGATACGAGAAGTTGCAGAACAACTCAGCGTTGTAATCATTCGATCGTAGCAGGGCATTTGAGAAACTAAGAAAGGAGAAAAGATGGAGACCGAGAATCAAAGAAATGGGTATTTTATGTTTGATTTATTCTGTTGCTGATGTTGCACCATAAAAGTGATCCATTTACCGACTTATTCGTAGGTGCAAGAAAGACCGAATATTGTACAGCAATTAACAAATTCTACCAGTAATTAAACCATCTTCTTCTAAAACCTTTTTAGAACCGATGTATTTTAAGTTCATAGTGCTTGAGGTGCATTTAGCTACACTAACCCACTAAAGCTTACTCATTTCAGGCGAATCCATCCGGCCAAGAATTAAAAAAAAAAAAAAAAAAAAAAAGCGAATTGCACAAAAACTATCTAGGTCGGCCGTATTGGTGAGAAGGAAAGGTCTAATCGTGTTAACAACAATGTAGATAAATAACGTGGAGCTCGATCACAGACTACCATCATCTGGACATGCACTTGTAGGGACACGTCTTCAACAATTAAGGTGAAGATGCCTTGGAGGACTTCATCAGGATCAGAATCAGAAATTTTTATATCGGTATTCTAGTAGATAAAACTGTTGATTTATAATCTATTAATTCTGCCTAGCTTCAAGCAAGTCATGGCAATTCGAACTTGCGGTCCAAAATCCTATATTAATTTCGTAACAAGCCAAAGTATCAGGATTTCTGAACCCCTTTTAGTCTGGGACCTACGAGGGAACAGAAGAATAACGAAAATTCCTATGATATTCTAGAAATAAACATTTTTATATTGAGGAAATGAATGTGACTTCTTTGGGGGAAACTGTGATCAATGATTAGCTTAAATCTTAATTCTAAAAATGCATTAGGCTTTGTCTTCGTTGATCCCAAAACAAACTTATCTTGTATCACCCATCGCCCCTTTCAACCTTAAAAATTTTAAACTATATGAAAAAGTTAAGTAGAAGAATTTCGCTATCCACTGGTTCACTGCAGTGGCTCGTGACCCATAGATTGAAAATTGCTGCAATATACAGGGTGTCTGAAATGTCCCCTGACAGAGTAACTCTTATTATCAGAGTTACAACAAATTATAAGAGCCAAAACCGTCTCCAAATATGTTTGCAATCCAAAGCGAAGGAATTTTTCGACCATCCGTTTGGGCTGTACACTCTTTATGCGTCCAATGTTAAATAAAATGCAACGTTGCCATTTACCTGGACCCACAACGTAATTGAATGAAGTTATTGTTTGAAATGCGGGCTGGCAGACACATTAGCGTAAAAGAGAGTAATTTCATTCGCTTATGTTGAGGATCCAGGTAAATGGCAACGTCGCATTTTCATTTAACATTGGGCGCATAAAGAGTGTACAGCCCAAACGGCTCGTCTGATTTAAAAAGTACCTTCACTTTAGATTGAAATCATATTTGGAGACGGTTTTCCCCCTTACATTTTGTTGTAACTCTGGTAACAGTTACCCTAGGTAAGGGGACTTTTGAGATATTCTGTATATTAATTTGTCATATAAAAAGTATTACAAGTGAATTGCATGCTGCTCAAAAGAATAATTCCGTCAAGCAATTCTAAACCGAACTGAAAATCAACTTTAAAATTACACACACTTGGCTTTCTCATTTCGAATAACATGTATGTAATCAATTAATCCAGCTTTTTATTTATTTATTTAAATTTAATATCCCGTTTATGCACCGAAACTAACGGGGATGATGATTATGAGATGGGTGATAATGGTGGAATGACTAAAGTAGGAGGAAACGGAACAACGTCTAGAAAACCCACACACATGGTGTTTGTCCACCACATAACTTACTTGGCGGGAGCTGGGATCAAACCAGAGACCCCATGCGCCAGAAGTGAGCGCATTGCCACTGAGATCTTAGTATTATTTAAAGAGCGTTGAGCAAGACGTGTGTGAAAAGAATAAAATTATAGGCCTATAATATATATCCTATATATATATAAACTGACTCCGTGCTGTAGACTTCCCATATAATGATTGACAAAAGATAACGTAGCTAGAATGGTTAAAATTATATCGAATGACAATTTCATTTGCAATTGTGTTATTGTAATTGCTAGAGTTAACTAACAATACTTTTTAAGTTAAAGTGAAGAATTTGCATTAATGTGCAATCTGCAGAATGGCAAAAATCTACGAAGTTGAGCTCCAAGTTATTATTGTTGCTATGATAACCCGATCTACCACTTTCCAGGTCTGTACAACGTCTAAAACAAATTGCTATCATAAGCTGGAGAAAATAGCCATCATTGAGAATTAAATGGTGCCAGTGGTTATTTATTTTAATTTAAAAGAATAGCGTGTAGAATAAATAGATATTTTTCGTTTATATATATATAAGGTATTACGTATTAACTAAGGAAATTGTCTGTGAAAAGTGCTTTAAGGTACGCCCACTGGAAACGATCCCGCGCCATGTTTGTGCAAAAATGATGTAAGTAGTGCTCCAGAGCCTATCAGAAATCCAAGGACTTATTTGCATATTGAGCAAGTAGAGGGAGTTCGAAAAGTTTTTGAAATTGACGGCATCGTAAAACCACTATAATTTTCTTTCTACCAACTACGTTGAAGCAAAGTTACTCTCATCGTAAAAATTTTAATTATAGCAGCTATGATTGAATTGGGTGGGTTGTATAGGGTACACTAGTCTCTCCTTACTTTACGATTTCAGAGACAGGCTTAAATTCAAATATAATAGTTACTGAACATCCTTACTGTATGCAATCATTAATTATTCCAGATCCAAACTGTACACACAACGAATCGAATTTTTTACAAACGTTTTGCTAACAATTTAGCCTTGCACTACCACAGCGAATTTGTAAACTGCACATGGCAAATACATTATTTCGCTTTCATACTACGAACATCTTTCAAGTTTAAAATATATTTAAAATTTATATATTAAATTCTCGCGAAATCAACCAAATTCATGAATGAAACAGAAACAGATTTCCTTAACCACCAACATGTTACCACAAAGATTCGAAGTAAACAGCAGCGCAAATCTGTCTTCAACCTTGTGGGGAGGGGGACGGGTAAGACTGGATTTTTATTATTATTATTATTTAAAGCAATGTTCAAAATATTTATGAAGTTCAAAACCAATGCTGTGCAGGATCAGGAGAGCAGAGTTGTCTTCAACATTTGGAAGCGGGAGGGAAGGGAGAGACTCATATTACGGAAGATGAATCTGATTTCTGAGGTGAACCTGTTGTATATTATATATCAGGCGATGTAGATGAAGTTAGCAGTCGGGCAGAAATCACAGTTTCTTTCCAAAGATTACATTTCAAATTGGATTATTGGGGGAACAGTCCCCTCCAGTTCCAAGATTGAAGGGTACATGTCCCCATTATCTCTCCGGAATTTGCGCAAGTGGAAATAAATAACATCGATAATTACATATTAACTAATAACACGTATTTGAAGTTGTCTTGAAACAAATTCTTGTGTTTACATAATTCACTTACCTCTCCGTCTGTTCCCCTTTTATTTCAGCTAAAGTTGTTAAATAACAAATATATTATGAGTGTGAATGGTATAATAATGAAGTGAAAGCTTTAATAAAGATTTGGAGGAGGAAATATCTCTCGTTCTACAGCAGTGATAAACGAAGATCAATACAGTGGATGGTACAGTCCGCAGCAAAAACCTGCAACAAGAGCATGTAAGTTTATTGTGAAACTACACCTAACAGCCCAGGGAATCAACATAATGTCTAAGTGGCACGAATCACGCCAGGAGAAACTTCGGCGTCCTCCCCTGCACACTTATTTTGGAACAAAAGACTTCGTCGTTTTACAATCAACTTACATGCTCATGTTGCAGTTTTTTTGCTGTGGACTGTACGTACGTACTTTTGGTTTCGAAGTAATCTCCATCAACATCCAACATCTTTTGCCAACATTCCTGCAGCTGCACAATACCCTGGCGATAAAACTCGGCGATCGTGGATGCAAAGTAGTCCGTGAGTGCGTTCCGCAGGTCTTCTTCATTTGCAAAGGTGGTGGTTATAGAGGGAATGAAACAGGTGGTAACATGTTGGTGCAAGGTCCGATGAATATTGTGCATGACAGTGTCTCCCAGCCAAGTTGCAGAAGGGTCTCCCGGGTCCTCTTTGCCACATGCGGCTTGGCATTGTCGCGCACAAACAGCATACCCTTGCGATTCACCAATGCCGGATCCTTCTGCCGCAATGCACAGTGCACCCTTTGCAACTGCTGAGAGTAGAGATCTGTGTGGATGGAGCCCCAAAAGTGATTATACACGTTCAAATCTCCGACATCAATTCAGGAGGCTCTAGTTGATGGTAAAGCTGAAGTAGATCGATGCCGTAAATGATCGAGGAATGTATATCGAGCAAATCGTGATGGGCGAGGAAAGAATATTCTCCCGCAACCGCTTGCAAACTAAGAAATGAGATTAATTACGCTTGGAATGAAAGTGATTCGATCGGTACTTAAGGAAATGGCCGGGGTTTTCATGCGTCGCCTCAGCAGTAGACCATGAGCCCCCGGATACGTTTTTCTCGAAGAAACCCTGGGTAGTTTCTCAACCAGGCTAACTGTTTACCCTTGCAGTTCACACAGTAAGGTCTGGAAGTATCGCAAAGGTTCACACCGTAACTTTCCTTGCCACAATTCGTACGAAGAGATGTTGTGTTATTCGACGTACTAGTGTGGCCGAAATGCTTGCAGCGAACTAGAAAAACAGAGACGGTGGTATCTAGCTTTAACAAATTCCAGTAGCATTAGTGAACTGAAAGTAAGAATCAGTGATTGAGTTGCAAGCAGTTCACCTTACTTGTTACTTTTAATTCGAGTTACCTCTATGTCATGTTGGCTAGCTTAACTCTTCTTCAGTAGCGGTTAGATCCCGCCATGAAATAATCCTCGACTTACATTCAGTAAGCGGTGAGATTCTAGTAAGAAACTAAGTGGTCAAATGTTCTTTACCTTAAGGTTATTTTTCACGTCCAAATAGTTTGTGTCTCACACAGTAGATGGTGCCACCGTCACCAATGTTAACATTTACAACTAATAAAATAAAAACAATCAAAAATAAAATGAATAATTCAAAAACTAAGCAAAAACGGATACACTACGATTAATGGAAGTTACAAAATCTAGGGAATGGTGCATTTCAATTTTACATATTGTTGTTAGTTTCATTGTTGGAGGCTACCATTGTTAAATAAAAAATAAACTTTATCTGCCATATTTTCTCCTAGAAACTGACCAAACTTGGCACACCCATTGTATTACGATAGAAATATCTAAGGAATGGTACCTGTAAATTTCACATATTGTTAGTTTCATTGTTGGGATCACCACTGTTAAACAATCGTTGGAGGCCAGCATTGTTAAATTCAACTTCATCTGCAACACTTTCCACCAGAAACTAACCAAACTTGGTACTCCATTTACGATTAAAATTTATATGAAATGGTAAATGTCGATTTCATATATTGTTATCAGTTTCATTGTTGGGTGCCACCATTGTTAAATAAACAATCAACTTTATTTTCCATACTTTCTACCAGAAACTGGCCGAACTTTGCACATCCATTTACGAAATATGTAGGAAATGGTGTATGTCGATTTCACATATTATTGGTACTTTTTTTTTGACACTTGAAAAAATAATCAATTGTATCTCCCATACTTCCAACCAGAAACTGGCTATTGAAGGCCGCCATTGTTAAATAAACAAGCAACTTTATTTTTAATACTTCCTACCAGAAACTGACAATACTTGACACATTCATTTACGACTGAAGTGTCTAGGGAATGGTGCATCCCGATTTCACATATTGTTAGTTTCATTGTTAGGAGGCCACTATTGATAAATAAATAATCAACTTTATCTGCTATACCTTTTACCAGAAACTAACCAAACTTGGCACACCCATTTACAATTAAAATCTATAAGGAATGGTAAATGTCGATTTCACATATTGTTGTTAGTTTCATTGTTGGGGGTCACCATTGATAATCAACTGTATTTTCCATACTTTTTATTAGAAACTGGTCGAACTTTGCTCACCAATTTATGATTGAAATATCTATGGAATGGTACATGTCGATTTAACATGTAAATTTAAATGGTGGAGGCTAACATTGTTAAAGAAACAATTAACTTTATGTTCCACACTTTCTACCAGAAACTGATAAAAGTTTTGCACATCCAATTACGATTGAAATATCTAGGAAATAGTGCATGTGGATTTCACGTATTATTCCTACTTTCATTGTTCGACACTATTATTTTGAAAGAGATAATTAACTGTATCTCCCACACTTCCAACCGGAAACTGACCAAACTTTGCGAACCTATTTACAATTGAAATATCGAGGGATAGTACAAGTCGATTTCACATATTGTTAATAGTTTCATTGTTTGAGGCCACCATTTTTAAATAAACCAACTTTATCTGCCACACTTTTTATACCGGAAACTGACCGACTTTACACACCAATTTACAATTGAAATGTCGAGGGAATGGTACATGCCGATTTCACATTTGTTGTCAATTTTATTGCTGGAGGCCACCATTGTTAACTAATCAACTTTATCTGCCATACTTTCTACCAGTGTCGATTTTAGAAAGGCACAGAGCCCAAGCAAAAATATAGAAATTGATTATCGGAAGACATGAGTTTCATAAATATTGATTTGTCGTGAGATCGTGATTCATAAGCAAGAGTAATGCAAGTACGATACTCATTCTGGTGTGCTTAATACAGGGTGATTCAAAAAAACTCACGGATTTCATTTGGGCCTAGAATTTCTGACAGAAGTCCGATTTTCATGTGGTTTGTGGCAAATGTTCAAGGAAGGATGGGAGATTTATGGGAGCATGTTTACTGGTTTAATTCATCCGGGATAAAATCGGCCACGCCTCAAGAAAAACCGCAAATATTTGCCAATGTACCTTACAATTGGAATCAAGTGCGGTGCGGTGTGAAGATTTGAATTTTCTTCGTACATGGAAACCTCGCCAAGGTGAATAAGTATAGGAAACTGGGCCGTTGTATGAGAATTGCGCTGTATAATTCTGTGCTACTGTGTGAGTATAATTACGACACAGTGAGAATAGTGTACTCTTTGGAGCAACACGAGTTTATCGTTAAAAGTTTTTGATAAACGGAATCTGTTGTTGCTTCGCGAAGGTAATTTAGAAACAAATTTGCCTCACGTTCTGCTCCAGATAGTAACATAATATACCTATGGTCGCTAGTGAATAAATTGAAGAAACAAGATCGCTTCTGAGTGAGACAGGGAAGCAATGGACCCTGTAGGCAGCTCTTCTCCGTTGTTTGTCGCAGGAAATTGGATGTAGCTATTCGACATGGGATTTTTGGATGTTACCGCTAACACTTAACTTGTATTCTCACTAATACTTAATTTGTATTTTGCAATTTCACTCCAAAAATCCAAAACCTCATTCCAATTGCAAGGTACACTGGCGAATATTTGCTGTTTTTCTTCAGGCGTGGCCGATATTACCCCGGGTGAATTTAAACCAGTAAACATAGTCCCATAAATGTCCCATCCTTACCTGATCATTTGCCACAAACCGAACGAAAATTGGACCTGTCAAAAATTCTAGACCCAAATGAAACCCGTGATTTTTTTAAAAGAATCACTCTGTATAAGTGTTTTTGCACACAGAAGGAATGGAAAACAGCAAACTACTCTTCGTTTCAATTCATTTTTCTAATGAACTTCATAGAAAGACTTAATTACTATTAAAACCAAGTGCTAAAAATTCGCATAGAGTGCAGAATTTACCAAAATTACAGCTAATAGCTAATCAATTCTTTTTCTAGCTAATTAGCATGAGAAAATGTCTAAATTCGCAAATTATGTTGGCCTTGCGCCTTCCCTTTTTTTTTACTATTTATTATTTACTAGCTCGCGGCTAGTATATTGATCATGCGAAAAAAATATTTTCTTCTCATTTCTTTGTGATCACAAGAGATTAGGTAGATCGATTAGAGTTTAGTCTCTCAACATGGAGGCTATATGAGACGTGGACCTATAGCTTAACATGGAATCAGAACATGAGCTCTCCTCAGCAATCCACCGTGGATCTTGCACGTCGAACATGCATACGCTAACCAGATAGTTACGAGGAAGAATCACAAAAGAATGAGACAAGAAGAGAGAAAAAATGAAAAAAAAAATACATGATTGCTGTCCTAGCTTGTATCGTGTCGATTAGTAAATATCAGTATGAAAAGTCTGTTCCATTGTGATACATGTATTTTCACTCTACTTCAACTTGTGGCCTATCTAGGCGTTCCGCCCCCCTATCACTGATAATAGTGTACAAGAAAGAAAGATAGATACCATGACTGCTTACATCCCGGTCTTATTTTTGCCAGAATATCATTTCCTTTTATTGTAATTGGTCATCTACTGTGAGGAGCATCTTGGACATCGAAAGTTCCAGAATGAAAGTACCTAGCTATTCCAGAACTATTGTAATTGAAGATTTCATTAACTTAGGGAAGAAACCAGTTTTCCAGCATTTTACAGAAGGAACGTCCATTAACAGAGAAACAGGAAATTTCCAAGAGTTGTTGGTGCCGACGACTAATGATCTTAGTTGTGGGCCGATTAACCTCAAAATGGCGTCTATATGCACACTGCACAGCTATTACGAAATCAGTCCTGTGCAATTCCAGAGCAGAGAAATCTTTCTGTTGCAGAGTCGCCACTTACACAAGAGACCTTTCTTAATTAAACAAAACCGTTTGCACTCCATTTCAATGGAAATTTGGTGGCACTTATTAACTAAAAAAACTAACTCACTCACTCTATGGCGATATGCAGGGTTGCCACAAAATTTTCAAAATCATTTTCCATGACTTTCCAGCTGTTTTGTACTTATTTTCCATGACCGCTAGATGAAAAATTACAATAATACATATTTTTTTTGACTCCTTCCACCGTCCCCATAGCCGCCCAACGGACACCTTATTTATTTTCTTTCTTTTGTACACTTTACAAAATATATTTACATGCATATAACATTTGGATATAATATGTTTTGTGTGAGAGAAAGAAAACGATCACTATGCAGTCTAAATGATTCGTTAAGTATGTGTTTTAACATGCGTTTTAAGAATAACAATGATTTACCTTTCTGGATAAAATAAGTTTTGTGTGAAAGCAAGAAAAATTCTTGTCTTGAATGCTCACTATGAAGTCTGAATGATTCGTTGTGTGTTAACAAGTGATTTGTTATGAATAACAGTGGTTCACTTTTTCCCTTCATTCTCCAACCGTAGGATTTTCTCTGCAACTGCTTCCTCTTCTATCTGGGCTTTCATCCTAATGACCTTTCTCTCTTTTTGCAGTTTCTGTAGTTCCTTTGCAATCCTAAGTTTGCCATTTTTCTCTTTCTTCTTCTCTGTCTTCTGCTTTCGTGCCTCTTCCAAAAAAACTTTCATACCTCTGTCTTGCTGCTCGAACAGATCCCAACATTTTACTTGTAATGGTTACATGTTCTCTGCCACCGTGAAACTGGATGGCCTCTTAAACAATTCTCTGTGCTGTGATGCTGAACTCACTCTGATTCTCAACCATGAAGTCTTTGTTGATCGAAAATCCAGACTCTACAGATGCATTACCATGCGAAACAATCAACACTACCTTTACAACTTGTCACAGTTCAGCATACTTTTTATCCTGAAGAATACGTACATAGAAATAATCTAATCGCTATGGTTTATTAGCATGTTCTTCTAATATGTTCTTCAAACAACGATTTGCCTCAAAACATAGTTGAAAATATTGATGCTTTGCCTTCTCTGTAACATTTCCACTTATTCTGTTTAAACTGAAGACTCTCTTTAAGGAGAACATTTGCTCTATTATTTCTTCTGTCATCACTGGGTTGTTCGTATGTTGTAATTTCAAGACGACTTATTATTATTATTGTCACACAAACAAAAACTATGTACTACATCATTACTAAAATAGCCACTTATATCTGTGAAAAAGTATTAAAACAGCAAAATAATTTAAAACATACATCTTCATACAATTTTTCATTACTTTCATCCCTTTTGATCTTGTTTCCATGACTTTCCCTGACCACTTTCGAATTCCATTACCTTCCATGACTTTACAGGTCTGTAGCAACCCTGATATGGAACCCGGAGGTTCAATGCTACGTTCACGAAAGCTCTCCAATTGACTTCTATCCTTAGCCAGCTGGATCCAGTTTCTACTTTGTATTCCTATTTCTGCGAGATCCATCTTAATATTATCTTCCCATCTGCGCCTTGACTTCGAAAGCGTTCCTACTTTCTTCCATCCTGGCTACATGACATGCCCATCTGAGCCTCCTAGACTTGATGACCCTAACAATGTTTGGTTAACTGTATAAATTATGTAATTCCTCGTTATGAAGTTTCCGCCATTTCCCATTCCCATTCTTCTTAGGTCTATATTCGTTCGTCTCAGGATCTCGCTCTCAAATACTAGGGAGGTTCAATAATTATTGTCCCCGGCATATTTAAAATACTTGAGCTAGGATGGCTGATGGGGGATATTGTAGCCTAACGTCTTAGATGCCTATATGCTAAATTTCAGAACCGTAGCTGCTATATTCTTCTTCTTTTTTTGTCGTTTCAGGTGTGAGAGGTGGTACCTAGCATGAAAAATGGAGAAAACCGAACAACGAGCTGTCATCAAGTACCTCCAGAAAAAGGGGTTAAGCCCAAAGGAGATTCATGAGGACATGATCAGTGTGTTGGGTGATGGGGCTCCTTCCTACCAGATGGTAATGAACGGTGCCGCGACTTGCGTTGCGACAGGGAATACTGTCAACAGGCCCCTGGTGCCGGTCCTCCAACAACAGCATGCACCCCAGAAAACATTGATGCTGTGCATGATACGATTATAGCAGACATCATGCACATCTCTGTAGGCTCAGTGGAAACCATTGTGCACTGGGGAACACTTGGGATTCAGAAAGGTGTCAGCGCGATGGGTACCCAAAATGTTATCTTGTAAACATCAGAAAGACAGAGTTCGATGTTCAAGGGCTGGTTTGGAGGTTATGAGGGCAGACCTGAAACAGTTCTGTGATAGATTGACAGTGGATGAGAAGTGGCTCCATCACTATGATAGAGTCCAAACGACAGAGCATGGAGTGGCGGCACAGTAGTTCGCCTCCCCCACGCAAGTTCAAGGTGCAAGCATCAGCACCATGGTTATGGCCACAATTGTTTGGGATGCGAAGGGTATGCTCCTTATTGACTACCTGGAGGTTGAACACACTATCACGGGAGCCTATTATGCAGTCCTAATCCATAACTTACGCGAAGCAATCAAGGAAAAACTGCGCGAGATGTTGCAGCGAACAGTGATGTTCCACCAAGATAATGCTCCGGCCCACAAAAGCTATCTTACTGGTGCCGCAATCCATGCTGCTGGTTTTGATGTGTTGGTACATCCTCCCTACTCACCCGACCTCGCCCCTAGTGACTCATTTGTTCCCAAAGTTGAAGGAGCACCTCAAGTGGAAGAAATTTCATTCAAATGCAGCTGTTATTGAAGCTGTGGAGGAATGGTTCACGGCTCAGCCAGAGACTTTCTTTGAAGCTGGCATAGTGGCTTTACAGCATAGGTGGAAGAAGTGCATTACTACGAAAGGAGACTTTTTGGAAAAATAATACTGCTTATAGGTCAGGGACAATAATTATTGAACCACCCTCGTATTTTCAGTCTATGCTCTTCCCGCAGAGTAAGCGACCAGGTTTCGCAACTATACAGAACAGGCATGATTATCGTTTTGTATATTTTAACACGTTGACCGCCACTATATATTTTGACTTTTCTCATCTGTGCACCACGGGCAACAATCCGCCACTAATACTTTGTTTTAACCCCATAAATGTATAATTTTCTTTCTGTATGGTTTTGCATACACACCTATAGAACGAACGTGAAAAAGTGCAATATATATTTGTGTGTATGGAACACCATACACGAGGCGCTGCACGAAGGAGCCGTGTGTATGGAAATCCACACACATGGCAGCCAACGTATTAAGCTTCAAATTTCTCGACAGAACTCGCTACTTTTTTTTTAGTCGATATTTGATTTCTTCGTGAATATGGTTTTCGTCTGTTAATATTGATCATAGATATTTGAAAGTATCCACTTTATAAAAAGTATTATTCGATATTTTAACGCATCCATAATTTTCCGTATTACGATTCCGACAAACTCCCATGTATTTAGTTTTCTCTGCATTTACTTCTAAACCCATGTCCCTGCAAGCGTTTAATAAGACCTCTGCATTTCTTTCTATTGTTCTCCTATTATCCCCTATTAAATTGTATCATCAGAATACGCCATAACTTGAAAACCATTCAACTCTAGGCTCTGGTTGCTATCTTTGATTTTCCTTATAGTGTATCCCAGGACAAAGTTGAATAATAATGGCGACAACGTATCTCCTTGTTTCAGACCATTCTCGACGTGAAAGCTCCTGGACAAAAATTTTCCTATCTGGACATTACTTTGGGATTCATTTAAAACTATCTTTATTAATCTAATTAGCTTTTTCGGTATTCCAAATTCTGTAAGAATGTTGTATAATGTTTCTCTCCTAACCGAGTCGTAAGCCTTTCTAAAATCAATAAATAGTTGATGTACTGGGGTATTGTATTCTCACTTCTTTTCGAGTATTTGTCGAATGGTAAATATTTGGTCGATAGTTGATCGATTTTGTCTAAATCCGCACTGATAATCTCCAATTTCATCTGCGTGTGGGGTCAATCTTGTTAATAGAATGTTTGAAAGGATTTCATAGGATGTTGACAAAAGAGAGATGCCTCGATAATTATTAATCAGTTTTGTCGCCTTTCTTGTGAATTGGAACAGTGATTGATTCTTTCCACTTTCGTGGCAATTCTTCCTTGTTCCAGACAAGGAGAATGAGTTTGTGTATCTTGTTCTACAATTTTTCACCTCCAGCTAAAATTAACTCAGCCGGAATTTCGTCTATATCCGGAGATTTGTGTTTCTTTAATTTCTTCATAGCGATTTCTACTTCTATTCAGTTAGGTTCTAGAATATACGGTTCTGCGGTGTATTTCCCTTTCTCCACGCACATTACTTTTTGGCTGCGTGTTAAGCAAATCATTAAAAAGAAATCGCTCTATCTATTTAAGTATCTGTATCAGTGAGAACTGTTCCATCGACTTTCTTTAATTATATAAGCACGAGGTTGATACCCTTTCTTAAATTCGTTGATCCCCTTATACATGTCCCGAATGTCATTATTTTTACTATTATCTTCAAGTTTCTTAATTTTAGCTTTCAAAAAATCACGTTTCTTTGTTCTAAGAGTTCTAAGAGTTTCCTGCCTGATGTCTATGAAATTTTGTGTAGTTATTTCATTCGGATTTTGTAGCCAACGTAATTTTGCCTGCTTTCTCTTGTTAGTTTAATGCATTCCTGATCGAACCATGGTTTGTTCTTACGTATTTCCGCGTGTCCCAAGTTTTCTTTTGCTGAAATGTTAATGCTATCTCTAATTTCAATCCAAGTATCCTCAACAATAGTGTTCTAAAACCGAGAATCTATTTGAGACTTGAATTTGGTATTCCTCTCTTCTAATTTCTTTAAATTAAATCTCTCCGTTTTCAGACATTGAATATTTCCTTTATTCAACAATAATCTCTCTCTTATTATCGCTACTACCAGGTAGTGATCAGTGTAACAACCAGCCCCTCTAAATGACCGAACATCAATTATGTCAGATTGCCTTTTTATACCTACTAAACCGTGATCGATTTATGGGTTCTTCCGTCTGGTGAGGTCCAAGTGTATTTATGAACGTCGTGATGTGGGAATTTTGTACTCTTCACGATAAGGTTTTTGGATGTTGCATTGCAAAGTTCACGAGTCTAACACCGTTGTCATTACTTTTCTTATGCAGACTTTCGTTCCCTGTAATCGGTTTGAAAATATTCTCTCGTTCTACCTTCGTATTGAAATCCCCTAATAGTATTTTTATATGGTATCGCGGGAGTTGGTAAAATATCCGTTCTACCCAGGGTTGTGGAAGAGGTGGGATGAAGGTGGTGTGCGGTCAAGAGATAATGCAAACTATGACGAATTTCATACCCAGGGTTGTGGAACTGTCTGACCAACATTCGAGCAGTAAATTAAATCGCTGTTTTCCAGGAAGCGGTCACCTTTTGCCAGCATGCCTCATTCTGGGATTTCATTGAATCCCGCAACGCACGCAGCAGTGAAGTATAATGTATCCTGGTAATTGTGTTACACTTTGCCTCGAAAGCAAGTAGCAATACCCTATGCTGAACTCAAAAATAAACGTGAACGTCACTTTGATCGCTCAGAATTGAACACGGACTTCCTTAGAGGGTGGTATGTCGGTGTATTCAATTGCTAATTCTTTCTTTCTTTATGCATGTATTTATGCAAGGAAATGATTCAGGAAAGGGTTCGAAGCTCCAACTCCGGGGTCATATCGGTCTTTAAGGTAAGTCTAGGATTTGGGAAGGAATAGCCCTGGCCTTCTAGAAGATACCATCCCAGACTTCGCCTGGTGGAAGTGAAGAAACCAGGGAAAACCTAGTCAAACCAATGACAGTGTGCCGACGTACCACCACCAAAGGAAGTCCGTGTTCAACTCTGAGCGACCATGTGATGATCACGTTTATTTGGGATCAGCATGGGGTATTACTACTTACTTTCCAGAAAAAAGGTATCCACCTTCTGCAAAACAACGTACCTATTTACTGCTCGAATGTTGGCAAAACAGATGCACGACCCTGGATATGAAATTCATAGTTCGCGTTTCCTGTTTCCCGCACACCACCTTCATTCCACCTCTTCTCAACCTAGAGTCATTTCCTAGAGGCAAGTACTTCTGCGATGTTTCCACGCTATCTTCTGAGGTGCAGTAGTGGAGTTTGAACCACTACACCTTACTTCACTTTCGGACCTATAACACAGCAACAGTGCAGAGTTAAAAGCTGTACATTAGCACATTACCTACGTAGGTATGCAAGATTACACATGCAAAATTTCAGCGCTCTACGATATGCAGAAGTGGGGCAGGGTAAAAGTTTCTTGCGCACCTCTCGTTAACCGACAAATTTCAAAGAAATCACACATGTGCAAATTACTCAGAAACTATTGATTTGCGACCCCTGGTTTATAGGTGAAAATGTTCCAAAGTACTTGTAGAATATTTCCTCTCAAGGAATGCATCGAATTACCAGTCACCCTGTGTATATGCATGCTTTATTTTGACTTGTAGAATAATGCTCGGTCCATAGGCGTCATTTTTAGAACACCCGATATATATCCACTTATAAAATGAAGGATCAAGATTTAGAAACAAAATGGGATAAATTATGTATGAATATGATGGTACAGTCAAAATCAAACATTTACCTCCGGCAAGATTATTTCAAGTACGAATTACTGTATACGGTAAATGTCATCCAAGTGTTCAATGATAACGTAAATTATAACTAATCCAATATATCTTGAATTGGTTTGGATTTGAGCTTGATATATATTCTTTCCTTAAAGGAATTAGGTAGTGTCATAAGAATAATACTTCAAAAGAATTCATTTTAGAAGAGATCTTTATAGCATCAATGTCAAATTCAGAGCTGACAGACATTAAACGTAAGGCAGATTTTGTCTTCTGAAGTTCCCTTAGAATTAATTAAAGAAGCAAAACTGATTGACTTCGTTAATATTCTCCATTTGTTTCACACTTACAAAAAAATCTGCTCAGCTACTTAATTACACTTTCATGTTTCCTGTAACTAAGTCCAATAATTTTTACACTGTACCTTCAGCATGAAAACTGGTCTGTTACCTAATATTGCATGATGGAGACATAATTTACAACCACAACAAATAAACAAAACTAGACATAATATAAATGCACAGACATAGGTTTCTTCGAAAAGAGAGAAAGGATAAAATACTGTCCACTGATTATCGATATACTTACTAAGTATCAAAATATTTACACAACTTTTTCCTACGACGCAGGCTGAGGTGAAGGTTGTGTTGTTGAAGGTGGAGTGGGCACAGGAGACGTAGAGGATTGTGCATGGGGAGACGTAATCGAAGACATTTGAGGGCCGGCCACTAATCCACCGCTATGAGAACCAGACGTTGCAGATGGCACCGACTGAGGCGAGGGTGGAGTTGGAGTTGTGCTGGGAGTTTGGTCATTTTGGGAAGTTAGTGTATTCGATCCGGACTGTGACGCTTGACTGCCACCAGTGATGGTTGGATTATTAGTGTTCGATTGATTTGCTGAAGCACCAGTTTGGCCACCTTGCGCTGACGCAGGCGATGGAACTGATTGAGATTGTGACTGTGTCGCACTCTGAGATCCTTGCCAGCCTTGTTCGTTCATTAATCTTTGATGAGCTTGCTGCCTCGCTCGGAACTCTGCTGCCTTCAGTTGTTCCAAGTGGAACTGTTGTCTTTCTTGAATCAGCTGCTGTCGCTGGTATTCTAAGCCCTCCCTCTCCCTTTCCATCGTGGTCTCTAATTCCTCGAAGTGTCGCAATTTGATTTCCAGCTTCTTCATTTGAGTTTCTACTAAGAGAGCAACTAACGATTTGATTTTCCGTTCTTCTACGGCTGCCAAGTGTTTCGCCTTGACAGCTGCAGCTGCCAAAGCAGCCGCTGCAGCAGATTGAAGCTGAGCATCTTTCACTAATCGATCTTGTTCTGTTTCTGGTTTCTTTGGAGGCTCTTCCTCTTTTGGTTCCTCTTCTTCCATCTTTTCCTCCTTTTCCCCTTCTTCCCCTTTAGGCTCTTCCTTTGGTTCCTCTGTGGCCGGTTGGCTGTTGGTATCTCCTTCTTTCTTCTCCTCGCTGCTTTCCTCGGTCGCTGTAGCAGGAGTCTCTCCGCTGCTCGCCTCTTTCTCCTCTGGCTTCTTCTCTTCTTCCTCCTTTTTATCTACTTCCATTGGCTCTGATTTCTCCTTTGTTTCTTCCTTTTTCTGACTTTCTTCACTTGGTTTCTCTTCTTGACTTTCCTTCTCAGTTTCCTTCTTCTCTTTCTCACCTTCTCCTCCCTCTTCCTTTTCAGGTACCGTACCAGCAATGCCACTCTGTCAACGATACAAAATATCCATTATCTCACAATAAATATTGAAAACAGGTAACATACAAAGATTTTCGAAATATTTTCTAACTTCGTTCAACTACACGGTACATGGGTAATTGAAAATGATAAAGACTAGCCTGATTAGAGTAAAATTAAGTCAGATTAAAACGCATTTCATCCAAGTTGTGGAAGTTATGGTGCAGTGTAACACCGTTGATGGGGAAACTTCTTGCAAGGTAACTGCGTAGACAAATATCTTTCTCTTTACATATTACTTAATGATCTCGAATACTGTGTAATCAGAATCTACTGTCGTGAAAGTGAGTGCAGAGAAAAGAAAGGTAGTCTAACAAAAAGCTTGTGATAACCATCACCTTCCACAAATGGATTTATCCCTGGTTATGAATTGCATCAACACTAGCGTGGACTCTTACCTACTACGAGGGGAATACTGAAAGTAGTGAGCAACATGTTTTCACAACCGTAATCTTTAGTTGTAAGTGAAACCAAGTATATCATCTCAATCTACATACCTTTCTTTCTTTCTTTCCAAACGCTGACGCTGTTTGTTGCTAGCACGTGACCACAGGCAGGATTTCCAAAATGGCGGGCAGCAATGTTTCAGCGTGCTGTGATTGAATTCCTTGTTAAGGAGGCAGACTACTAAATATTTTTCAAAAGCTAACAATTTTTCTTTTGCCCGTTTTTCGTAAGTGAAAAGAGGTAATGAAATATAACTTACCACAATAATAGGTAATGTTATTCTACAACCGAAAATATGAATTTTCAGTATTGCCATCCATAGAAATTACAGTGTGACCAGAATTTGAATTACCCAAAAATCTAGGTTAAGGCAGCGACTAGAAAAATGAACTCAACGGTAATTGATGACTTATTATGTTGTCTTTGTTCCTTGTTAACTACTTTTTAAATAATATTTATATTTATTTTGTAATAACTTACATAAATTATTACAAACTAAATAAGTTATTACAAAATAAATACAAATATTATTTAAAAAGTAGTTAACAAGGAACAAAGACAACATAACAAGTCATCACTTACCGTTGAGTTCATTTTTCTAGCCGCTGCCTTAACCTAGATTTTTGGGTAATTCAAATTCTGGTCACTGTAATTTGAAATAAAATCTTTGTTTTACGCCCCACGGTTATGCCGGTGAGGCTAAACGAGACGGTGATTATGAGTAATAAATGAAATGGTGGAATGAAGAAAGTGGGAGGAAACGGGAGAACCCCGAGGAAACCCACGCACACGGTTTGTTCACCACAAAGTTCACTTGGCGGGGGCTGGGATCGAACCCGGGACCCCAAGCACCAGAGGTAAACGCTCTAACACGGAGCCACCGCGGCTCCTGGTCACACTGTAATTTCTATGGATGGCAACACTGAAAATTCTTCGGATTTATTTTCGTATGTAGAATAACATTACCTATTATTGTGGCAAGTTACATTTCATTATCTCTTTTCACTTACGAAAAACGGGCAAAAGAAAAATTGTTAGCTTTTGAAACATATTTAGTAGTCTGCCCCCTTAAAGAGGACCAATCTGCTTCTGAAATTCACCGCAGATTGCAGCGTGGCTACGGAGATGTGTGCATGAGTGTCAGCAGTGGAGTTAGGAGGTGGGTGAAACATTTTAAGGATGGAAACACGAGTATCGAAGATGAGCCTCGCAGCGGACGCCCTCGAACTGCCTCTACGGAACGCAATAAGGTAAGGGTTGATGAGCTGATTAGGAGAGAGAGGCGTATCACTGTGAATGAAATCGCTGTAAACCTTGGTGTTGGACATAGTGCGGTGCAAGAAATGATTCACAGTTTAAGTTATCGGAAGGTTTGTGCCCGTTGGGTCCCACATTTATTAACCGAGGACCACAAACGTCAGAGACTAATCATTGCCCAAACCCTTCTTCAGAGATTTCGATATGAAGGTGATGGCTTTTTGACGAGCATTGTGACTGGAGATGAAAGCTGGTTCCATCATTATGAACCTGAAACAAACAAACAAAGCATGGAATGACACCACTTGAATTCGCCACCGAAGAAAGCGAAGACAGTGCAATTGGTAGGGAAAGTTACGGGGAGCGTCTTCTGGGATGCACAGGGTTGCATTCTGGTTTACTTTCTTGAGTGTGGACAAACCATAAATTGTGCCCGCTACATCCAGACATTTTGAAGCTTCGTCGTGCTCTGCGTGATAAACGTCCTGGAAATATAATCCTTCAACAGGATAATGCGCGTTCGCATACCGCACGTCCCACTACGGAGATCAGGAGATTTGGGTGGGAAACACTTCTACATTCTCCCTACAGCCCCGACATGGCGCCCTCCGACTACCGCCTTTTCGGTTTTGTGAAGAAACAGATGCGAGGCCATCGCTACAAGGCACTGGAGGATATTCGACAAGCAGTGCGTCAATGTCTACGGGCAGCTGGAACGGAATTCTATCGCAACGGTATTTTCAACTTGCAGAACGATGGGGAAAATGTGTGTGTGGAAGGGGGGGGGGGGAAGGAGACTATGTGGAAAAGTGAAAAAAAAAAAACTCTGTAGATTGAGATTGTTTCACTTACAAACAAAGATTACGGTTGTGAAAAAATGTTGCTCGCGACTTTCAGTATGCCCCTCATATATCTATAGGTATTCTGTTTACGTATACAGATGTTACTGATTGCAATCATTAGTGATTAAAAACGGGCTGTCTCAGAAATAAAGTAACCATTTTTAATTGTGTTTTTCTCTTATTTATCTTAAATTGAAATCCGTGTTTCGCTTACATATTCTATGTAATGTTCATGGAGTTATCTGTGATTAAATAAATAAATTAAACGTATGGTGTTTCATCTGTATGTTATTTATTTTAACTGATATTTCAAACGCCCTGACTGTGTTTATCATCAGAACTGTGTTAATTTGAACGTTTATCATCAGAACTGTGTTAACTTTTACATGTTTCATTGTCCATTAAAATGTACTGAGAATGATTAGGCACCAAGAGGTTAGAAAGTTATCTGGCGCATTTCTAGTGCGGTCTTTGTACTCAGTACTTTGTTTGGACGCTTTTTGCTTTGATATGATCGATTATTGTTTTAATTCGCTGCATTGATTTTGAGAATACATAAATAAAATGATGATTAAACTAAGAAATCTTAGGTGCTTTACGAACCAACGAATGTCTATTCGTCGTCAAATTCCAAGAAAATTTTCCGACACCCGAGCACGACGAATTATTATTTTGTGAAACTGCATTGAAATCCCTTTTTTCATTGCATTATTTGTACAAAATATCAAGTTGCTGCACTAATTCGTGGCATGCTTGTTCATTATGATACGAAATTCGGCCGTAGTATTTCAACTACAGTTGTGTCGTTTTATAGAGTATCTACGGTTTCTAGTGATTACTTTATTTCTGAGGCAGTATTATCTCCTCCTCCCTACATTTTCGGAAGACCTAAATACATTTAGGTCTAACCACTATGTGAAACCACAATGTGATATAGCTGAATATTAAATACACAATGTTTAAAACGTGCATGATTAAGTTGGACAATTTTATAATTTTAAAATAAATAAATTACTGCAAGACGTATGAATATACGGTGTTTTAGAGTTAAATTTGGACGGGTAGATAAGATAACGCTTCAATTTAAATACAGTCATAAAAATTTCAACGCATTATTTGATAGATAGAGTACTAATGTAGGGTGTTCCAGAAAAGTACATAATCAACGTTCAACATGAGTAATTCTTGAACTGTAAATGATGGAAGTGAATTATGATTTGGGGTATGTAAACAGTTTAGAATAAACAGACATAGGAATCTGCAACAAAAGACATTCTGCATAAACGAAAAAAGTTAAGAACGGCGGGGGGAGGAATCACAAAGTAAAGTCACGTAAAGCATACAAATGTAAACTGACTTCGACAATTTTCAATGTGAATAGACTGGGTAAGTGGGTGTCTAATCGTACTAAAAAAGAAATAGCTCATTTTCACTTACTATTGATCATTTATTGCCTAAAGATGGAACTGAGTTCACCTACCAAGTAACACGTTTTCTTCTTATTATCATTATTATTTATTTATTTATTAAACCTTATAAACAACTTCACTGCTAATGTTCGATACTGTCGAAAGTTCACTTTTACTAATGCTAATGGGTTGTTGTTCTACACAGATCCTTTCAAATATTCCCGAAGTAAAGTCACAAGATATCAAGTCTGGCAAGCAAGAAGACTACAACTTTCTGTGATTACGAAAGACTTTCTGTGATTACAAAATAATGTTCTTAACACGTCTTAAGACTTTGGCAGCCATCCCTACTCTAACAAACTGTCCCATTCATTCACTTCCAAAATACCAATAAACTGTGTAACTAAATCAATATATACGATCTTCAACGATGGTACGACTGTTAACTGAAAAGTTCTAAACCTCACTATGAAGAGGGGTGGGGAGGGCGGTGAAATTGCACGCACAACTATTAATGCTTTGTAAATCTGTAGCATAACTCACATCTTCAACGGCTATAAAATCCTAACAGAGGCCTACTAGCTTCATACAAAAGCTGGGGGAAAATCACTAACCGAACTCACCCATTCTTCTCATAAAAAGAGAATTACATCGAGAGAGACGCCACTGAAAGTACTTTATAGACAGGTGTTCTTTCGTAATCCATTGTGAAAAATGGTCAGCAGCGAATTTAAATATGGAACGTGAAAAAAAGTCTGAATGACCCTGCGTAAGACGTCAGCACAGATCAACAGCAGAAGCCCCTGAAGATATGCCAAGAAGTGCAAGTAAGATTCTCGATATGTATGAAATGTAATTGCACTAGCTTCCAAGATTTGAAGTTATTTGAAGAGGATTCAGAAGTTTATCTCGAATTATTATAATTATTGATAATTCAAGAGTACTATTTTATACTCGAGTACAAAAGCAGTTTATACACCGGAAACAACCTATCCTTCCTTATCCACTCTAAAGGCAAAGGTCAACTGGAAAAAGTAATTCAACCCATATTTTCGGAATGGGCAGTCTTTTCTTACTGGACTTCTTCCCAAATACTTTCAGCCTGATTAACTGATTGTATGAACGTAGCTGATTATGCATAAACACAAAACGTACAGTAGCAGCCTTGATTGTGTAGCGTTGCAAATTGCAATTCGGAAAGAAGAAGTATGAATATAAAAGTTAATGACTCTACGCAGTTACGAAAAATCAAGACAGAGAGAGAGATAAAATACGAAAAAGAATTGAAACTAATTTTTGATTCCCGTCCAAACTATATCTCACTGAATTTGTATCTACAGAAGAATAGTAAGAGAAACCTTCATTTATCATAAAAACCTAACCTAATATATTATTGTTGCGTACACAAATTTCATCTTAGGCACAACAGCAAGTAACGCTTGCGTTTTGTTTATTCTTCAATTGTACTTGCACAATATGAAAAGGAATAAAAGCAAAATTTTAAGAGAAGTTTCTGCAAGTTTCATTATTTAAAAGATTCGTGGAAGCGAGGCTTTGAACGAGTTTTATTGGCATACATTTAAATCAATTTAAATATTATAAATTTTCAAGACTGACTGGCTTCCTTTGTTTGGTATAAACAAGAAAAATATGAACAAGAATCAAGGTCTTTTATTTGAAGAATTACCAATGTACTTGAATGAAGTTCCCGGATCCAGAATTTTCAGAAATGCATTTGTGTTGATTTTTAAAAACGAACTGATATTGTAGCTTTTACTGAATATGTAAGATATCCCTAAGATATACGACACAGAAGCATATCTAAACTAGTAAACTCCAAAGTAGTAGAGTAGTAGTGTTAGAACAGAATACGAAAGGTCTAATTCTCGTTACTACTTAAATGTAAATCATATTAAATTATATTATATTATATGATTGATTGATTGATTGATAGATATAGTACTTTTATAATACACAGATAAAAATTAACGAACTGACCGGTTTTTTTTTTTTTTTTTTTTTTTTTTTTTTTTTTTTTTTTTTTTTTCCCTTACCTATGGTTATTTTAATATATCTCTTTTGTAAAATCTTACCTGTGCTAAGCCTGCAGAAGGATCAAATTTTCCTTCTACTGCAGATGCTTCCACATTTTTCACATGTGCATCAAGTAATGCTGCTGGTACTTCGTCCTGCAAAGCAAATGTTGACTAGATAAGTAATTTGCATGAATTTCATGAAACTTAGTAACAATTACGAGATCAGGAATATATAACGAAGCCATGCTTTTCGCGAATATACAAAACTATAAGAAATGAAGAACTTAAACCCGTTCCTTAACCATAACTACTAGTATGCTTTCAATATTAAAAAAAGAAAAACGCAATTTACCATTTATAATAAACTTTCTTTTCCTTATGACGCGTAACAATATAAGGAGTTGATTTATAAACACACCCATTATAAATTTTTTTCTTTAAAAAAATCGCAGCATCTCGAACTCTAGCAATACTTAAACTTTTAATAACTGTTATTAACTGATCAATGATTGATTAACACTTTCGATTCTAAGCCCGAGCAGGACTCGGAGTAGCTTACTACAAACGAGCAAACCCCGAGTTGAATTGAGTTGATTTTGAGTTTAACGCTCCGTTCAGCAGCTAGGTTATATGAGACGTGGACGTACTGATTAACGTGGAATTCGAACCATGAGCTCCTGCCGGGAATCGAACCCGGGTCTCCCACGCCAAAAGCGCATACGCTAACCGCTTAGTCACGAAGGAGCTCTAAAGCAAAGCCCGAGTCTAGCTCTGTAATAATGCAGCTATTCCATCAAGCAATACATCAATAAAAGTTGAATTTATCTTAAAATACCAGGTGGGTGAAAAAATAACTTGATATTTTTAATACTCTATACAATGTCAGTGAGTTTCTATTACCGTGTGTTTTAATGTGACAAAAAATTTGTTTTTTTTACATATCCTAACCTTTTAACTATTTTAAAACCATCTTTAAGTCTACCACAGGCTGATGAAGGAAGTAGCATTTTCTGAAAGCGCTATCTGTTGCATGTAGAAGAAAATTCTGCTACTTTTTTTTTTTTTTTTTTTTTGAGTAATAGCCTTTTCCGCTTTTTCTCATTATATTATTACTGATTTTATGTTGGAAACAGTACTATAATATAAGGTAATTATTAAGATTACACACATTAGTTCAATCGCTGACCACTGAAAGCAGCACATGCAATGTAAACAAACATAGCGGACCACTTATTTGCTTATAAGCGAGCTCAGATCACTGCGCGTTATAAAGTATGGAAATCGATCGTTTTAGTGCAGAGGTGGTGGCGTACAGTGAGTGGAGTGAATGTTACAATTCGTCCAGAGACAATTAACTACTGTCATAGGCTCTGTAAAAGATGTAAGAAGTGGCCGCTCATCCACATCACGGTCGGAGGAAAATGTGGCAAGAGTTATTAACCGCAGCCTGACAAAATCAACAAGCCATGCAGTTCGTGAAAGTGGATTATCAACGCATGCACTATGTGTAGCTTCGTATAAAGAACTCAATCTTCTCCCATGGAAATCACATTAATGTTCAAAAGAAGAAATTCGAGGACTGTAACCGAAGAATGGAATTTGTATTCCATTTTGAGGTTTTGTCAATCGTCCGGGCATCACGTGATAATGATCCTCAAATGGCTGTTGAGAGGATACAAACTCTCCTCAAAAGGACTTTATGGTGCGGAATCACGGCTAAAAAGACTAGTTGGGTTATATCTTGCAAGATGGTGCACCACCTCACTTTGCACTAATTCTTCGCAAGTGATTGGACCAGAAATTTCCTGGACACTGGCTTTAACGGTGCGGATCTAACGAATGGCTAACAAGAAGTCCAGATCTCACTTTCTGTAAATTTTTTCTTAAGGGGCTACACTACGGAGGAGGTGTATAAGTGCAAACCTCGCACAGTGAAGGCATTGAGGGCATGGATTCAAAAGGTTACTGCCAATGTTCTAACCGATTTCTTTCGGACAAGTATAAAATGTTTATCTCTGGCCGTTTGAGAAAGCTAGTTAACAACGCACAAGTCTATGTTAAGATTTAACGTATTCTTTTGTTTTCTTACGTAATGAAGGACATGTACATGTTTTTCTAATAAATAAGAATAAAAAATACAGAATTTATAGCAGTTTTTACCTAGTTCTTTTTCCCCCCATCCGGTAGAATGTTTAAAGATTTATTAGCCATGTATTACACAAGCCTATCTTTTACCCACTACCTGATATACATCTTTGAAAATGCACTAAATTAATAGGAAGCTAGAATTTGTCATATACGCCCAGAAGTGAAAGTCTCAACTTGATGTTTGCCAAAACTTTCTAGTTTCATCTCATCCTATATAGTTTCGAAATTATATGCTACAAATTATGAGCTGACATTGTACAGAAGGTTAAGTCTACAAACGAAAGCAATATGTTTTTAACCCGTGGACGCCACCGGTACTTTGTAAGCACTTAACACCACCTTTTATTATTATGGGTGACACAGTGATATAAACAACACGCACATCTCGTGCAAATCATCCTTGGTCCGATCTCAGTTCATGTGAGTCTGCAATGAACAACATGGTGTCCATGCGTTTTCTCGGGGATCTCCTGTTTTCTTCCTCACTCTCATGTTTTAATTTCTATCGTAACACTTTTTCATTAATCATTCGTCTCCTTTACTCTATAGGGCATAGCGACAGGATGTAAAACTTAAGGATTTCACTTATATTATTATTATTATTATTATTATTATTATTATTATTATTATTATTATTATTATTTTAGAAGTTGTCATAATACGAACTTTCACAACACACTCTTAAATACTTAAAACAGTTGTTACCGTTTGACTGTAATGTATTTTCTCCGTGAAGTTAACTGTTCGTTAAAAATTGTTAATATTAACCGTTTGAAGAAATTCATATAAACTCAAAAAGTACTCACACTTTGCTCTTCCATGCCCTGTTAGGGTTTATTCAAAAAATAATATTAAAGATCAAATTTTCGGTGAGTTTTCAGTATAGGTAAGAAAAGGAGATTTATTGGAGATAGCATGGATGAATATTATTTAGCTAATAACTATAAACAGTAAGATATAAACAGTTGTAACACACACACACAAATCTTGAGGCACTATAACTCCTCGTACCTTTACTTTTCGATTTGATTTATGCATAATATATAGTTATTTGTGTGACCAAAAGAAGTAAATGTAAAAACTGAGAATATTACGATAAATATTCTCAGTATTTCGGCTAAGTTGTTATCTGAATGGATATTCTATAATTTATTAAGAATTTTTCACGTAAGGATCAATTATCGGAAGTGACACTTCACTTTTTTCTGAAATGAAAGTTTTTCATCAATGACAACAAACCTGAATTATATGGCAATAATGAGTTTTAAAATGCTTTGCTATCAAATAATCTGTCGCTTGGGTCATTCGTCAACAAGCAATGAATGATATATTCGAAAACTTGTAAAATTAAGGTACCTTTATATTTGCAAATTCCTCCATTGCAGCTTTAGCTGCTGATGCAGCAACTCGAGGATCAACAACAGATGCCAAAAATGCAACAGTTGACATTATAGGGTTCCCAGCTTTACTGAAAGGTATAGGTTGATATGCCAACGGTCCCAAAGCTCCTCCACCTAAAAGAGTAAATTCGATTGTTATACATACAAATTGAAAATGAGGCATTGTACGGAATTACACCCAACAAACCTCAAGCAAATATCTGAAAGAAAAAGTACTGTTATACATTTTAACATATCCAAATCTTATCGTAACCAGAAAAATAAAACTGTGTTGTTCAAGTATGAAAAATGAAATAAAACAGAAGACATATTCTTTCATTTCTAGATCTACTATTCAAAAAAATCTAGAGGAAAGGTTACTCAAGTATATATATATAACTCTTCGGAGGCGACTCCTGCCACGGAGACAAGAAAAAAAGTTCTCTTGAACTTTCGACTATCGGACATAGTTTCGGATCTACAAGGTGCCGAAAGCCTGGGAAAATGACTTTCGGACGCCAATAGTTCGGAAACTATCCAACGTAAAGAGGGCGGATAAAAAAATCATTTAAGAAGTCATACCTGCTGTATTGAATTGTGCATGTTTCACAATCTTACCATGCACGCGCAAGGGTTGAGTGGAGTTGACTGAGTTTTACGTCCCGTTCAGCAGCGAGGCTATATAAGACGTGGACCTCCTGATTAACGTGGAATCCAAACCACATGAGCTCCCGCCGGGAATCGAACCCAGGTCTCCCACGCCAAAGGCGCGTACGCTAACCGCTTAGCCATGAAGGAGCTCGCACGCGCAAGGGATTCCCCAAAGGAACGTAGGGAGTCCCGGATTATCTGTCAAATGAAAATTGGTCTAAATTGATATGAATTGATAGGGTTTCTACCAGATAACAATAATTCGTTTGTATTAAGTCGATATCTGGAACAAATACAAAATGGCGGACACTATGCCCGTTGTGTGTGGTTACATAATCGCCACATACGGATGCTGGTCAACAGTGACGTTCTGATTATTAAGTGAAGTGAATTTGTACTCAAATGCTCTAGAAAGACATCTGGAGTGTCGGTAGAGCACAACAGATGAAGCAGGGTGATTCACATGTGTGAAAACACGCAACGAAAAATGCCCAGAAATGCACTTATACTCAGTAAACGTGAGTTCGAAGCGTCGGAAATGTAAGGAATAGCATCAAGAACATGAAACCCATTGTCAATTCAAACCGATGTGTACAGTTGCATACCAATAAGGATGCAACTACTGAGGCCAAGTTAAAATTGTGCAAGGGGACACACTAAGAAACTGGGGAAACTAAAGGAATGTCACTAGCAGTATTGATGCTGAAATGAGGCCAGTGTGTGTGTGTATTGATATCAACATGTAACTAATGGACAAATGTCAACATGTCCCACTACTGCTGAGACACCGTCCCACGTGCGAAAAATAGGAAAATAACTACTCGGGTCTTGAATCTGAGGCCGTGGGCTCCCAGCAGGATTGAAAACTGCGACCACGCGCGCAAAAGTGAGCGCTCTAGCCGTGAGACTACGAGGAAGCCTCACTTTCTTTGTATTCATAAGGAGTACCCACTTTGTTTGGCAAGTGCTCTTGTACAGCTTCCCGACATGCTTGTGTGTTTCATTTTGGCATTCCTACTGCACGGTTGTAGACAATCAGAGCTTTAAGACGTTTTTTCCTATTTCTCATGTTGTTTTATTTTCCATATGTATGGTGTTCCAGCAGTAGTGTCACATGTGCCAAATTGGTTCATTTTCATCTTTGTCTTGGCATGTGCACTGTGTGTAAGATACGAATTTCTGGAGGTAATTTCCTATATTTCGAGTACGTCATATGTCCCAGAAGACGTGGGACATGATACAAGTTTGTTATTTTCACGCTCTATTAGAATTTTAACCATGGATTAAGATATTTCTTTTCATATGTGTCGACTGTGGGACAATGTCGCAAACAAAGAGGGAGATTGATACAATCGTGTTCTAGTTATGTTCTACCAAAAAATGCACCAGATGTAATAGCAGAATGTACAACGTTATTTTTCTATTTTCCGCACGTAGGACAGTGTCCCAGCAGTAGTGGGACATGTTGACATTTGCCCATTAGCTACATGTTGATATCAACACACACATTGGCCACATTTCAATATCGATCATGCGATCCCACTAGTGACATTCCTTTAGTTTCCCCAATTTCTGTGTGAGTCTCCTTGCACAATTTCAACTTGGCTTCAGTTGTTGCATTCTTATTGGTATGCAACCGTGCACATAATATTGCATCAGTTTGAGGGAATATTATTGGTGAATTGGCAATGGCTTTCATGTTCTTGATGCTATTCCTTACATTTCCGACGCTTTGAACTCGCGTTTACTGAGTATGAGTGCATTTCTGGACATTTTTCGTTACGTGTTTTCACACATGTGAATCACCCTGCTTCATCTGTTATGCTCTACCGACACTCCAGATGTCTTTCTAGAGCATTTGAGTACAAATTCACTACACTTAATACTCAGAACGTCACTGTTAGTTAGCATCCGTATGTGGCGATTATGCAAAAACACACAATGGGCGTGAAGGTGTCCGCCATTTTGTATTTGTTCCAGATATCGACTTAATACAAACGAATTATTGTTACCTGGTAGAAACCCTATCAATTCACATCAATTTAGACCAATTTCATTTAGCAAATTATCCGGCACTTCCTACGTTCCTTTGGGGAATCCCTTGCGCGTGCATGGTAAGATTGTGAAACATGCACAGTTGAATATAGCAGGTATGACTTCTTCAGTGAATTTTTAATCCGCCCTCTTTACGTTGGATAGTTTCCGACTATTGGCGTCCGAAAATCATTTTCCCAAGCTTTCGGCACCTTATAGATCCGAAACTATGTCCGATAGCCAAAAGTTCAAGAGAACTTTTTTCTTGTCTCCGTGGCAGGAGTCACCTCCCAAGAGTTGTAACCCTTATTTTGCAACACCCGATATATATATATATATATATATATATATATATATAGGGTGAGTCAAAAGTCCTTGGACACCTGCATAAGTTTGAAAATCGACGGGAAAAGTAAAAAGTGATGATGGGAACAGAGGTTTGATGAGGGGCCGCAGCTTTTGGAGTGTATGTCATTCATGGCTGCCATCTTGAAATCCACCATTTTGGATTCAAGTCATTTTTTTTTTTTTAATCGGAAGGGGAGTGTATGACATCAAATAACACTAGCTTGAACTCAGGAATTTAGTGGTGTAATTTGTTGTTTTTATTTATATCTTGTACAGTGTATAAGTTACTAATGTTCAAAGGTGGGAAATTACCTTGATACTGACCCAGTTCTCTCTTTGTTCCAGGTGATTTAAAATGGGTCTGACACGTGAACAGAAGAACGAAATCATCCTTATATCAGGGGTACGCAGCTACCGAACAATAGCAGCTGACTACAACAGACGGCACCCAGACAGAGAACCGGTATCGCACAGCACGGTGGCTCACGTGATCATCAAATTCCGGGAGACGGGCTCTGTTCAAGTAGGACACGAAGTGGGCGACCAAAGACTGCCACCAATGAGGAAACTGCAACGGCGGATGTTGCGTCGTTTGTGAAAAGTCCTAAACGAAGTACCCGTCGTGTGTCCCTAGCATGTCGTGAGTTTTGCATGTGGGCTACTGAACAACACGAACTGGATCCTGCGTTTGCCAAGGGCATACTGTTCAGCGACGAGGCGTATTTCACTTTGAACGGGGAGGTTAATCGACATAATTGTCGATACTGGTATGATGCAAATCCGAACTGGGTTGACCCGAGTCGAGAACATAGTCCAGCGAAGGTGATGGTGTAGTGTGGCGTATGGGACACCCGCATCATTGAGCCATTTTTCATATACAACATCTTAACTGCACCACAGTATCTGATGCTGCTGCAGGACCTTGTGTTCCCTGCCACACTGAACGCTGAGGGCATTTTTCCATCTTATTTTCAGCACGATGGACCCCCTCCACACTATGGACTTGGTGTCCGTGAATGGTTGGATGAATAACTGCCAGGGAAGTGGATTGGTCGCCGTGGTCCCGTGGAGTGGCGATCCCTTGACCCCATGACTTAACGCCCCTTGATTTTTATCTATGGGGACATTTTTAGCAGATAATGTATGCTGAGACAATCCGTGATTTCAGACACCTGGAGGAACGCATCCAACAAGCCTGTGACCAAATTTTAGGAGACATTCTCCTCCGTGTGCAGTCAGAGTGGTTGCGGCGACTACAGTTGTGCAGTGCACGGGGTGGACAACACGTAGAATGTGTGTTGTAGCATTTAATATCAAGGTAATTTCCCACCTTTGAACATTAATAACTTCTAAACTGTACAAGATAGAAAAAAAAACAAATTACACCACTAAATTCCTGAGCTCAAGCTAGTGTTATTTGATGTGTCATACACCCCCCTTCCGATTTAAAAAAAATGACTTGAATCCAAAATGGCGGATTTTAAGATGGCGGCCATGAATGACATACACTCCAAAAGTTGCGGCCCCTCATCAAACCTCTGTTCCCATCATCACTTTTTACTTTTCCCGTCGATTTTCAAACTTATGCATGTGTCCAAGGACTTTTGACTCGCCCTATATATATATATATATATATATATATATATATATATATATATGTACTACCGGCCAAACGTATTGCATCAGCCATGGAAATGCTATAAATGGAAATGCTATAAATGTGTACGTATTTTCATGCATATATGGTGTAATGTTATACATAAATCATCGTGATCAATACTGAGTTCAAAATGAGGCAAGACCTTATACGCACTGCAAAAACAAAAGTTCTTGACAACCAGGCGGATAATATTTTTTAGCTGGTGTAAATATTTACATGAATATTTGTTTGCATGCAACATAAAATGTCATTGTGAGTAAGAAACCATTAGGAATTGTGCTTAATTTTCTTTTCCTTTCCCTTTTAGGGACCAGTGGTCATCTAGAAAAGTGGCCAGCTAAAATATACTAAATGAGTGACTGTTTGTTCGACACACATGAACAGTATGGCTAAAGTTCGTGAACTTAGTAAAGAACAACATGCTGTGATTGTGAAATTGCATTAAGTTAAAGTATTCTACGCGACAGATCGCTAAAAGAATGAAAATAGATCAATCTACAGTTGTTCGCACTATTCAACGTTCGAAACTCAGTCAAATGCTAATCGTCGACGACCTGGAAGACCACGAGTAACTTCAAAGAATGAAGATCAGTTTATTGTGGTCACAAGCAAACGTCAGCCAACACTTACTGCCCCAGAAATTCGAGAACAAGTGAATGCCACCCGAGAAACAGCCATATCTGTTACAACAGTGAAACGCCGAATTCGAGAACACGGTTTAAGGGGATGCATTGCAACACAAAACCACTTCTGAGTAAACAAAACAAACGTAAACGATTGCAATGGGCTCAAAAACATAAGAATTGGTCATTACAGCAGTGGTATAAGGTGCTATTTAGTGACGAAAGTAAATTCGAAATTTTTGGAACTAAACGCAGAAAGTTTGTTCGTCGACTTCCTGGAGAACGCATGCTCGACCAATGCATTAATCCAATTGTAAAACATGGTGGTGGGTCTATCATGGTATGGGGTTGTTTCGCGGGTGAAAAGGTTGGTGATTTAGTGAAAATTGAGAGTACATTGAAAAAAGAAGATTATCACCGCATCCTGCAGAAACACGCTCTACCCAGTGGGAAAAAGCTTGTCGGTCAGGGATTTATTTTCCAACAAGACAATAACTCCACACACACATCGCAACTGTGTAGGCCGTATTTAGAAAAGAAAGAAAGACAAAACGAATTGGAAAAGAAAGAAAGACAAAACGAATTGGTCAACATGCGATGGCCACCGCAAAGCCCGGACTTAAATCCGATAATATCCGAAAGTATAGCATGCAGATTAGTTCGTGTGTTTTCTGGTGCGGAAAACAGTTCATGAAAAGAAAAAATAATCTTACGTTGACAGTAGAGATTATCTTTAACATTATACTAAGGATTACGAACTTTGAAATAGTCGTACAGTTTATTTAATAATAGAATATTTCAACTATCTTTTGACCCAAACTAAACCGACTGCTTAAGGAAAAATAAACACTCGACAAATATTCTCTCTTAAATTACCCAGCAGCTTGATTTTATACACAGTTCAGTAAATTACCTGCTTCGGGATCTTCCAAGTATGGATCTTCAATTGGCAACCGAAGAAAATGAAGTATACACTCGTCTTGCGTACGACTGCCAACATGTTCACATACTTTATTCCAATCGTCTTTATATAATTCTAATCCTTCCAGTAATAACAATGTTTCTTGCTCAGTCCATTCTCGGGTAAGACTTGCTGCTGTTTTATTTCTCAAGGCTGCTGGTTTGCGAGCATATCTATAATAATAGTATTAATAAAACTTTTACTCAATTGTATCTGGTGTTTCTCTACATCAAGAATTCTTTAATACATATGTGATATATTATATTGTTTTACTCAAGATATCCAAAGAAAAAACAACTTTCTCAACATTTAAATTTTACTATAGCTAAAG
The DNA here is from genome assembly GCF_964235325.1 of Thermobia domestica. Taxonomy (NCBI): domain Eukaryota; kingdom Metazoa; phylum Arthropoda; class Insecta; order Zygentoma; family Lepismatidae; genus Thermobia; species Thermobia domestica. The sequence continues at coordinate 88,519,673 of NC_137466.1, forward strand.
TAATATTGAATTTCAAAGAGCTTTGTGAACCTACTTACAAAAAAGTTTATATAAAAGAACGTTTGTGTATTAGGAATTCATCGACATATACAATGAATTATTTGCTAGAAGTACTAAAACCATAATCACAACACTAAAAGATCCACTATCCACTACATATGTATGACTATTTTCGATAGGAAGACTTAGCAGATAGGAAGGAAAAAGAAAAAAAACATTAAAGAACAGAAAAATCCTGGCGTGTAATGCAAAGTCACATGATAGTATTACCAGGCTAGGAGTTAATTAATTTTTTTACGGCATACATACTCTCTGTAAAGTGAGACAGGTATTTTTTGTGTGTGTCGCGGAACACCGGCGCCATCCATGAAGTGTATGCACTATGTAGTACCATCTATGAAGAATTATGTATTATGAAGCGACACATTTCGACTATCTTGCGTCAAAGTTATAAAGCGCTAGCAACGACGATCGATGAATAGGGATCTTGTGATTGACAGTACCTGCTGAACGTTGGTCGGGAAGGGAACAATGTGTCAACATTAAACTCTGTTTGAAATTGAGAAGAAGTACAACAGAGAGTTTCAAATGATTCAAGCTCCAGAATCATTGCAGCAGATGAATTTTGAGTTTAGCGTTCCTTTCAGCAGCGAGGCTACACGAGACGTACACCTACAGGTTGCCGTGGGACCCAAACCACGAGCTCCCACCGGGAATCAAACTCAGGCATCCCATGCCAAAGGCGCGTACGACAACCGATTAGCCACGGAGCAGCTCTGTTTACGGTAGTAAGGTATTGAGCTGTAAGAACGTGTTTAAGTGGTATGCAAGACTTCATAACGGTCGGGAGAAATTCAAGACGAAATCAGGAGAGATTCGAACCAGGGTTTACTTTTAATTTAAAATTCAGACCAGGACCAGCAATGAGTGTGCAAACTGAGGAAAATGTTCAAACAGTGGCGGAGAATATATGTAAAGATCGTTGTGCATCTGCAAGGCTCAATAAGATCTCACTGGAATTCTGAAATCTACTGTCAATTTTATTCTGATCGAAAATTTGGGCTAACGGAAGGTTTATGCCCAATTTGTGCCACACTCACTCAGTGACGAACAAAGTCATTGTAGAGTGGTACAATGCAGAGACATGAAACAAGCCGTTAACTTGGATCCAGGATTCATGTCAACCGTTATAATAGGTGATGGAAGATGGTGCTTTCAGCACGAATCACCTACAAAGCATCAGAGCTCTGAGTGGAAGAATCAAAGCTCTCCGACCAACATTCATCAGCTACTGTCATTCATAAGATCCGTACGCATCGACCGGCGCCGCTTGCGCTTTGCAACTTTGATGGAACATAGTCGAAATGTATCGCTACGCAGTACATATAGTTCACCATAAATAGTTTTGGTGGTTACGTGGCAAAAAATCAGTTACCTTTCCCACTGGACAAATTGTATATATTACGAATTGTATTATATGGAGCAGTTATTTATATTTAATTATCTTACTTACTGATCCACTTTCAATCCAAAATTAGAACCAGGATCTACTTCTGCCTTTTTAGTAGCATCTTTCTTATCGAGATCAAGTAATGTTTTTGCTGCAGAAGGCTGTGGAGTCTTAGGTGGATTAATAGGTTGTAATCCAGACGGCGTATCTGCCAGAACATGAAAATGAGACGTTGGAGGTGGTCCCATGGGAGTTGGTCGACTATCTGCATCCACCTAGAAAAAAAAAAATCACATATCATTTAAATTTCAGCCATCTGGCATAGTTTATTTGAGAATTCATGCATAACTATAATACACATCAGAAGCAGAAATTAATGGAAAAGCATTCATATGCTTACGAAAAGAGGGTCACTTCAACCATTATTATTCTTCAAAATAAAAACAAAAGTAATACTTAGCAACAACATTGTATTACCTAAATTAAGGGACTAACTTTACAGTGAGAACGTATTTATCTCAGTAAATATACTTTCGAAAGCCGTTATTACTTTCACTCTCGCTATTACTTTATGAATCTTTAAATAACTTTAAACAAAATGTAAATTATTCACTGTACGGTTAGTCATATTTTAGTTAAAAATGTGCTACAATGATTTCTACATTTCACTGTATTTAAAAGTTACGAAATACAAGTCTCGAGTTTCCAAAATACTACTTACTCTGTCTAAAAATTTATCATCTCAACCTATGTCATTAAGTCAGCAATACGTTGCATCTCATTCTCATTGTTTTGTTTTATTCTACCATACTCTTGAACATAAAATCCAAATTAACATCGATATACAAAAAGTGGAAGTATTACTAACTGTCTTTTCTTAAAACCTTTCCACTGTAAAGCTGGGAGACTAACACTATATGCAAAACAACAATATGAATGGCTGCAATATTTATGAAGAAAGGAAGGGCACAGATATTTCTTGAATATTTAATTACAAATTAAACTGTTACGAATTATTCGAAATAGTATGTGGATAAGCAATTGAACACTTAATCCAGACAAAATTAATGAACTTATTTAACGCCTGTTGTTAAGATTGTATTTAAGATTAGCTACTTGATATGTTGTTATAAAAGACGTTCTAAACATATCGTATACATACCTGATAATTTATAAGGCCCCACTGTTCCAGAAATGCATGTACACGCATTATAGCACAGACATCTCCAGCTAAATTACGACGACAAGCTGTACTCGTAAGATATTCAGTAGGATTCAGTCTATAGGTATCGATCATAAAGTTTCGGTATGCCAGGTAAATTTCCGGTGTTTTTGATTTATTTTTTCCGTTAAAGAATTCAGGTAGTGCTCGTTTTTCCACAGTATGAATTGAATTGTAATCAAACCATGCTGCATAACTCGGAATGATGATGTGGTGAGTCTGTTCCGTTACATTATCTTCTTGACTGTCATCTTTTGGTGTAAACTCCTACCAAAAAAACAAACAAAACTTAATAAAAATACAAAATGATACATTTTAGTATACAGTATACTAATCTATTTTAGAATCTAGCTCTATCCAAAAATTCATTCTATTTCAATGTTATTCTTCAACTATCATAAAATAAGGGAAAGATATCGAGCGAAATTTATAGTATCAGACAATGGTTGCTGCGACAATAAAATATATCAAGATCTGATCATAAAGAGAGAATGTAACTGGTAATGTTCCAACACATTACAACTTGTTAAGTTTTCCACTAAATCAGGTGCTAGTATTTTATCAGGTAATCTAAAATGTATTGCGCCTTTTGCGCACAAGATGGTGTTAGTGCTAAAATTTAGGGTATATGAGTCAATGTGGGTCAAGCCTAAAGTCACTTGACCGCTGAAGCTAGATGTGCTAGAAGTGCTGGAATTTTTATAATCAAAGTAATGTATTGAGCTGTGAAGACGAGTGAATTTTTCGCAAAACTGCGCAGAGCTTTGAAGAAGTTTGTGCTATTTATAGATATGTTATTAAAAGCAACAACTGCCTTTTAGTTCCTTTTGTTCTCGCAATTTTGATGTTCACAGAGCTCATATTGGTCTGGTCTCTTGTAAATAGTTGCAAAGTGACCAAAAGTACACGAAAAAGTGACCAAAAGCACACGAGAAAGTGACCAAAATCTCATCATACCCTTTTTTTTTCTTTGTCAATTTTTCCATCACCTCTCTCTTTGTTTCATCTTTTTTTTTTTTTTCACCTTTCTTAGGTTTTTTAAGTATGCTTTGTAGTTACGGTAAGCAGACTTAGCAGATGTAAGAAGCTTCTGAGTAAGTGGAACTAGTTCTGGCCAATATTTCCGAATTTCTTCATCTCAGACATAATATTTCTAACTTAGTTGAGAGTTCTAAAAGCAATATTCAAATTCATCACCTACTCTTAAGAACATCATACAAGAAGCATAATACAAGACGAACATGATGAACCACACAAACACGCACACAATGTTGAGCGGAGCGTTAACTATTGCGAAAGAAAACTAAAAGACTATTATGATAGAAGAAAGAATAGACACAGAAGGGTTCTCAACCCCACCTTGAGAGCTTAAGCATCCACCAACCACTGTACTGCTACTGTGCTTTAGAAAGAATAAAAGCTGAAGTGAGAATAAAGCTGACTGTTTCACATGTGGCAGCAAGTACTGAAGCTTTCAGAAGAGTAATGAGTAACAAGTTACTGCCTTTTTCCATTTATTTTTATATTTTTCTTAGAAAACTACCAATGCAGACCATAAATCACAAGAAAAAGTCCCTTTACCTCCCTAAAAGTAACTTTTAGTGATAAATTTGAAAGTAAAAAAGTAACTTTTAGTTTTTTTTTTTAAAAAAAAGTGACTCGCTATCAGCCCTGTGTTCAAGATGATACTTGGAGTGGGCGACCAATCATAGCAAAAAGGAAGCAAAACCAGCATGTAAGTAGTCATAACATCAATGACGTAACATGCACCATACGAACACTGTTAAACAATTAGGAGAAGGCTTGCTACCACAAAAAGAAGCTCGACGCTTGGGTGCCATATGATTTGATTGAAAAACATTCATTCATTCTGCAAATCTCTGCTGAAACGTAACGAACTACAGCCATTTCTGAAACGGTTGATCACGAGTGATGAAAAGTTTATAACCGACAACAACAATGTATGAAAAAGATCGAGGTCGAAGCAAGAAGCTCCAGTCTGTGGCAATGCCCACACTGACGCTCAGAAAGGTTATGTTGTGCATTTGATGGTATTGGAAGGGTATCGTGTATCACAAACTGATGTTGCCTGGCAGAATGAAAGACTCGCACTTACTACGTCGATAATTAGCGCGAGTGCACCAAGCAAGCCATAAGAAACGACTGAAACTGGTCAAGAGAAAAGATGTATACAACGCTAAGAGCGCCAGACCGCATACATCTTTAATGACACGTTATAAATTGAGATAACTCGACTAAGAGGTTTTGATGCATCCACCGTACAGCCAGGACCTGGCACCGTCAGACTATCATTTGATTCGGTCTCTCCAGAATTCCTTTAATCGTGTTTAGTTAGATTCAAAACCACGTGTCACAGTTTTTTGACCAGAAATATTTTTTACACAAATACTACAACCACTGGATTATATGTTGCAGAAAAAGTGGAAGGTCATTGAAAAAAATATAATGAAATACAATCTTTCGGTTTAACGTCCCATGATTATGTCGTTTGGGCTAAAGGAGACTATGATTAAGGCAAGTGAATGATAATGGAAGAATTCGTGGAATGAGAATGTGGAGGGAACGGAAGTACCCGAAAAAAAACCCGGGCACGATGTTGTCCACCACAAACTTACTTGGCTGGGAATCAAATCAGGAACTCGACACACTAAAGGTAAGCGTTTTACTACTGAGCCAACGTGTCTCCCTCAAAGAAAATAATCCATATGTGATTTCATAACGTTACATGAAAATCACAATAAATGTATTCTCATGTTTGAGCTTCAAAGTCTCAATACTTTTTAGACAACCAGGTAGAAGCTGAAGTAAATGGCGTTTCCCGGAAAGACTAGGTTTATAGAAAATATCTGAAAGGTAGATCTGAACCCCTCTATCCATTCTTAGGATGCGTATTTAAATCGAAATAAAATTATAAAAACCCAGCTCCACTCATGCACTAAATATGTTCAAAACTTCCATTTCAAATGGTGCAGCCGTTATTCTTTGTGAAAAGTTGATAGCCAAAAGTTACCGAAAATTCGGGTAAACAAGTAAAAGAAGACGTACTCAGGTAAATATTTTATTTTACTTATTATATAATAATATACAAGTCCGTAAACTAAAATGAATTCTTTAACGTTTTACCTTGTAATACTTCGTCGGATTAATTTGCCTATTTTCAAAATTTAAGAATGCTAACATGTTAGAAGCCAAAAACTGTAAGTTTAGATAACATAGCAGAAAAAAAATGTATAAGTTTAACAAATGCGGTTCAAGACAACTGGGAAAACATTTTAAGACTTGAGGTTTAAATCCAGTATGTGGGACCTGGGCTATGGTATTTTCTTTCTCATTTTAATTTATTTTTCATTTAGTTGTGTTACTTTATCATGCAACAATAATTTATAAGATCTGATCTGTGAAGTTCTCACGTAGTGCTTAATATGCGAGTAATTCTACGAGAAAGGAGAGGGAGAGAGGAGGTAAATACAATACAGAATATACAGGGTGTCTCAGCAATCCCCTGACATAGGGTAATTTATTATCAGAGTTACAGTAACTGTCAGTAAATGACAGTAACTTCATTCACTTACGTTGTGGGACCAGGTAAATGGCAACGTTGCATTTTCATTTAACGTTGGGCGTATAAAGAGTGTACAGCCCAAACGGCTGATCCGATTTAAAAAATTCCTTCACTTTAGATTGAAAACATCATATTTGGAGACAGTTTTCCTTTCTTACATTTTGTTTTAACTCTGATAATAACAGTTATCCTATGTTAGGGGACTTTTCAGACACCCTGTATAAAATAAATGAGGTAATAACACTCGAACCAATCACAAATTAGGAAAAAAAGCATATTAAGGACTTCGATGCCTTTAACTGTTTCGAATGCTTATGTTAATGGCAAGTACATAGTTCTATTAAAAATAATAATACCAAATTTCCCCGACACTTTACCTGTGTATTTGCATCAGATCCCTTTCCAGTTTGGCTATCTTCGCCTTTGTCTGCTTCTTCATCTAAGTCTGCTAGAGTACCTCCTTTGATAGGCTGCAGGTCATTGTCCTTTTTGGATGATGAGCCTGGAGATAAGGAATATACAAGAATAAACAACAACTTATCATTTCATCTTTTAATAATGTGCATTCAGCAAACATGTAAAATGTGTCTCAATACAATACTATAATTACAAAATTGTCACTATTAAGAGAAATTAATAAAAAGAATGTGATTCTCTTTGTAGAACTCAACAATCATATACGGTTACCGCGCTTCCATGACTATATTCAGCGACAAAACAATCTCCGCGATCATAATACTAAGATACTTCTAGAACAGAATTTACCGGTACTTAAAACAGTGCTGATGAAAGCTGTGTAGCTTCTGTGACGGAAAATTAATTCTCCTTCCGTCTATGATGCTTCTTTTCCTCTCCGTTGTTACTCTAGCCATACTTAAGAAATATAAGATTCTATGTTTTTTATCCATCACCCATTTATTCACCATATTATATTTGTTCATTGTGCTTTTCGCAATACCAAGGCTGTACAGACACTATCATAATTACTGGCGTAATATTAACCATTACTTCTTCCCAGGATTTTGAGCCTCCAACAGGACTGAAACCGACAATAGGTGTAACAGACATGTGTGTTAGTCATTCCAGTACTGAACAACATATACATTCAAATAAAAGACATAGTAAATTTAAAGAAAATATCTGATTAACAGATTTTGATTAATATCTCTGCTGTATAAAAATTAAAAATTACGTAACACAACTCTGCTTCAAGGAATAAAATCTTTAACATATTGTCTAGGAAAGCACATAATCAAAAAACTTTTTTCTTTTTTTTTTTTTTTTTTAAACAAGATATTGTATAAGAATTCAAAATACTGCTTTTAAAGACATACTAGCTGAAATATCAGTTTTCCACACGGGGAAGAAAAGGTGTATGGGAAATACTTGAATTCTCTTCCCCTTGCAATACCCGTTTCAGTGAAACTGTAATAATAATACTCATAAGATACTTTACTTTTGGCACAAACTTTGAAACACCCTACCCTCATGGAATACTAACTTTAAACGAAGTGATATGATAAAAACCCACTTTGGTGTAGATACTATCTTCCAAAAGTTATTTCAAACGGGTCAGCTGTTTCCTCGACCGAGAAAACTATGGATTTGCTCATTTTGGATACATTATTTTTCACTTCACTCTTTCTCACCTACCTTGCCAATGGGGTCTGAGCGTCGACTTAAACAGTCTTGAGTGTCGGGTTCACCTTAGCATTCCGACAACTATGAATTCCACAATAATATGTGTCATTTTCGATTATTTTTACATGTCACCCCTTTCTGACCCAACCCAGGGGGTGTTAGGGGTATCTTACCTACACTGAAGATTGAACTTTGCCTTAACGGTGTCGGAAGCGTCAAGATTCATATCAGTGACTCCGAAAACTATTTATTCGACAGTAACAACTGTCGTTTTCAATTATTTTTATCTCACCCCTATACAAATAACGAAAAGCGACGTCTTCGGCGTTGCCCCTACCACAAAGTAAATACCGAGCAGAATAAATAACGACTGTTCAGCGCACTTTAGTATAGATGATCAAAGCGTATTTCTTTAATTTTTAAATTAAACTCAATTCAGGGCTGAATGTGTCGCAGAAAGATCTGCAAATTTATTTTAAAGTGTGTTTCATTTGACTAAAAGCACGAAAATCTAAAACTGAATAATGTATTATGTTGACATTACGTTCTGACGAAAAGAAATTGAAAATAATACCTGGTTTAGGGACAGCAACCTCCTGAATATTAGGTTCCGCTGGTGGCTCCTCCATATCCTTTGTTAGATCATCACCTTCTTCTTCACCTTTATGCTTTTTGGTGCTTCCAACAGCAGGACTTCTACCACTGGAAAATGGAATGGGGATAAAAAGCATTACATAGCACTGGACAGTAAATATAGCACTGAAGTCATGCTTTGAAGGTAGAATAAAAAAATTAGATTCACCTGTCGAATCTATCGTTAAACAGTATGGAGAGAGTCAATAAATATAGCCTCTTTTTGTCTTTGGTGTTAAACGGAAGGTGGAATAATAAAAACTGAATACACATGTTATGCGTTAGTTCTTTATGTGTGTGTAACGCTGTGCTCCCATCTCTCTTAATTTCGTGTCACCGCTGAGAAAGATGTCTTCTTCATAATATCGCCCACGCGCGAGGAACAAAGAAAAAATGTTAGATCTTTGTTTGCAAAGGAAATGAACAGACTGGATTCCACAGTGATGGCAAGAAGTTAATGAGGACGGTTGATAGACTAGTGTGAAAGTGGTACAAGATGTTTTAGGAGAAATGCACACATCTGACAACAAAAAAGATGTGATCGCCCTTCGTCTGATACCATTCCATATGCAACTGCAAGCATTAGTAAGACAATCGCCAGCAGCCTACGTCTGACCCTGGCAGATGTTTTTTATCTTTCGCGGAACTGTGAATGACCTGGTGAACAACTGTTGGGCTACGCAAGATTTGTCCCCGCTTGATTCCGAAACATTGGCTGAGAAATAGAAAGTACAATGAAAGATAGTTTGTCTGAATCATATGTAAGTACAGTCACAAAGGATAGGAGTTCTTTACGTGTACAGTGACGTGAGACGAAGCCTAAGTATATCACTACACCTCGAGTCCACGACTGCAAGCACAAGGTAGCAGCATTCCTCCTCTCCAGTTCGCAAGAAGTCATACGAGTCCCGTCAGCACGGTAGATGATGACTACTGTTTTCTAGAACGTAATGGGTGTACATTGCTTGTTTTTTGAGGTTTTACGCCCCGGGTCTACAGTTGCTGCCAAGACACGCTGCGACACACCTTAACCAAGTTACGCCCTGCTATACGAGACAAGCGATATTGAGTTGAGTTGAGTTTGAGTTTAACGTCCTTTTCAGCAGCGAGGCTATATGAGACGGAACTACTGATTAACGTGGAATCCGAACCACATGAGCTCTCACCGGAAATCGAACCCGGGTCTCCCACGCCAAAGGCGCGTACGCTAACCTCCTAGCCACGAAGGAGCTCGAGACAAGCGATCTGAACGGATTCCAAGTGACGTCCAATTATTTCACAGCAACGGTAGACCACATCGTGATCCAATTGTTATTGGCAAAGTAGCAAGGTTTTGATAGGACTTACTGCAGCATCCACCACGCAGTATTCCATCTCTTGAAGTTCCTTGCAAGAATGAAGTTAAAACTGCGTCGACGAGGTGCAATATGCAACGCACTTTTGGATGTACTCGCAAAAGTTGTTCTAGGAAGGAATTTCGAATCTGGTGCACTGCTGGAGCAAATAGCTGAATCCCTACGGATCTTATGTTGAAAAATGAGAATGCGTGAACGTTATTTTTCACTTTCTTTGTATGGTTTAGTGCAAGATTTCTAAAACTTTAGAGTCTTTCTCGTACATTTTTCGCATGGAAAAATTAATGAATAAACGTCAGCAAATGGTTTTGCAATTAAATATAACACAAGTGAATAATCCCATGCAATTTCTAATATTACATGAAATCTTCGTGAAAAATCCTTGCACTTAAAAAAAAAATCAATTTGTTCACATTTAAAAATCTGTTAAATCTGCAGGTTAGTGATAAGGAACTTAAGTACATATTTTTATTAATCATTATACTCAATGAGTAGTGAAGCTGAATTTTAACAAAACTGTTATCATTCCTTTTGCACCATTTTAGCAATTCAGAAAATATGTCCAGTTATATCTCGAAAACAATGATTGAGATATATATATGTAGAATATGTGCTCAGTTCCCGCAAGTCGAATAACAGATACGAAAATTTTGTTTCGAAAAGAAACTGCACACATGCAGATAACAGTGAATACGTTGTATTATCAGATTATATTTGCAGGTAGTACAATAATCAGAAAAGAGCATAATTTAAATGCATATGACTAGTCAATACGTTAACTATCAACTGCACTGTGAATATTAGAACTTTGTCGTACATTTTTACATTATTCAAAATATTGCAAGTATTCAAATTTCATATGTACTTTCATACGAGGGCCTTCCGAAAAGTAAAGAATGATACAAAACCGAAAGATATCAAAACACATCTACATTCACAACACTACTACACCTAACACAGCCTTTCAACATAATGCCCATTGTTATTGAGGCACTGACTACATCAAGACAAGTTTTTCAGTGCTGGTATCATATTCATCTGCTGTCAAGCCATGAAGCTAATGCCAGGAAGTAAAGAACGATTGCGCACTACACTGCACGCAGACCTCTCACCATGGTGACTGCATGTTAACCGGTTAGCTCCCCTCCATGCTTCACTCTGAGCTGAGTCTCGTTCGTTTCCCGCCAAGCGTGAAATTCGCAGTGTTATTTTTCAAACTCTCAAAATCTTCAGCCTATAGAAATTTATAGCAAATCAAACAAGTGTATGGTAAAAATGCAATGAATGAGTCTTCTGTTTAAAAAAAAATGGTTTATCATGTCCAACGAAGAAAGAGGACACGTGCACGACGAATATTGCAGCGCCCGACCATCACTCGTTACGAACGACTTGGAAGAAAAAGTTGAAAGAAAATTTCAGAACAGGCGCTTTACCTTGGAGTCTTTACACGAAACTTACCTAGAAATTGAGATCTCTTCTGTGTGAAGTGATCACAGTTTACCTAGACTACACGATACGCTAGGTTCCGTAACTGACAGAAATCTAAACGACAAAACACGTGGGAACAGCTCTGGATTTCCTTAGCCGATAGAGAAAGACTGTGACGTATTTCAAGTTTGCATTGTTACGGGAGATGAGACACCTGAATCCAAGCGTCAGGTATCACACCAATTCTCTCTCTATATATAAAAAGCAAACTCTGATTACTAAAAACGTGATTAGCAACAGTCTTTTGGGACCACAAGGGCTTACTTCTAATAGAATTCATACCAAAAGGGAAAACAATAACTGCATCGGCCTACTGTGAGACTCTTCTACGGCATCGGTGAGCTATCCAAAACAAAAGATGTGGAATGTTGTCTGCAGGACTTTTGTTGATACCTGACAACGCTCGGCCTCATGCAGCTGCGGTAATACAAGAATTGCAATGTTTCAGGTAAGAAGTTTTTGACTATTCTTCTCACAGCCCTGACCTGGCGCCGAGTTACTTTCAGTTTTTACCAAAAATGATTTTTTTTTTCTTTTCTTTCGGTGGAACATATTTCCAAAGTAATGATGTACATAAAGAAGCAGTAACTTCATGGCTTCAATCATTCGTAGTAGATGAGTATAACATCAGCATGTGCATCAATAACAATGGTATTACGTAGAAAAGCGGTATTAGGTTTAGTATTGATGTAAATGAATGTTGTTTTGATTTGTTGTTGCTGAGATACACAAAATCATTCTTTACTTTCTGGACGACCCTCGTAATGTTTATAAAACTGGATAAATGAAAGAAAACAAAGAAACTTTTTCTTTCATCAGAAATAGGATACTAAATTTTCGAGCCAATTCTTCACCCCTTCCCAAAAAATTTAAAAAGTTAATATATGGTTCGAAGTGCAGCCTCAAGTATTATTCTTTCAACTTTACATGAAATTATTAGTATATTATCCTTAAATACTACATCTGTTTGTTACATTAATCTATTGTTCAATATAACAAATAATGAATGAAATCATTACGTATCTAGCCATCTAAATTTCAAATTAATGTGTCTTACATTTCACACGCTACATAACCAAAATGAAAATCATATAACCTGCAGTTCTTTTACCCAGGTTCGATCACTGTCGGGTATTTTCTAAAATTTCCCTGAGCACTAATTGTGTCTGCTGAAAGAGAATACTGAATGCACAACAATAAGTTATTAACGTTCCCTAGTTCAAGTTATTGGAATTTTCATACAGCGCGTCATCTATTTTGAAGAATTCGCTTTGACACACTTGAAGTCTTGAAGTTCTATATCTCATGCGAATCTTTAATGAATCCTAATCGTTATTTTCGATTAATTTAAATACCTGTTTTACCCAATGAGAAAGAAAAAAAAATCTGCTATCATGTAGAGTGTAATCATAGAGTACTGACTTGCATAATAACTTTCTTAAATTACTTAGGATGAGAAAGAATAAAGACCACATATGGTTTGCTTAGTTCTCGGATGTAGTTCAAGTAGCTAGAATTTAATACAGCGCGTTGTCTATTTATGAGTTCGCTTTGACACACTAGAAATCTTGAAGTTCTATGTCTCATGCGAATCTTTAATGAACAAGCAAGCCGAAGAAAACAACAGAATATAAAGGTTCTATGAGGTTTGGAATTGATATAGCTGGAAGTAAACCTCAACGTGGAGATTTAGTAACAACGCAACGATTCGATCAGAAACGATGCCAAAACGGACATAACTAGGTACACGAGTACCAGCATTCTCCTTTAGCAGCTAATAATCACACTTAAAGATTTGACAGAATGACTCTGTATTCTTTATGAGAAACTCAATATTTTATTAGTACCTATAGCAATTTATATTTTACTTAAACCTGATATTACTGAACATAGCTTCGAACTCTACAAAGGTATTTTCACAAGCGCTATTTATATAATTACACTTGCAACATTTTAGCAATTCTACTCGCATCTACAATACTTTTCATCTTCACACCTACGAAACAACTTTCCTAATCATTGTTCAGAAGAAATCATTCAGTATTGTTACTTTCGAAAGGAAGGATACGCTTAGGTACTATTCGTATTCATCGATCAAAATTACAAAGTTCAACACTCAAGCAAATTACGCAGCTCGAGTATTGCTTCACCATACTTTTCTTACTCCTTGCAAACATGGAACGTTACTTACGTCTGACAACACGCACATGAATTACTGAACCTATAAAAGATAAGCCAAATTTCGAGAACTTAAATGTTGCAAATTTCGAGAACTTAAGTGTTTAGCATATTATCAGTAGCTAATTTTTAAATTAATAAGAAGATTCTAATAAGAATAAAATGAACCAGAAAATGTTTAATTTAGAAATTAGAAGCTAAAAATTGATGGTTTAAAATGAATGGATATATAATCGTAAAATAAACGCAATTAGAAAAAATTTTATTAATCGAATCTAATGTAGTTAAATTATTTCAAGAGAGTGAACTCTTCGAAAGATCAATATTAATACAATAATCTACTATATAACGAATCCCTTAAGTAAAAATAAGTGGAAACGTATTTCAGCGTTTTTCCAAATATTCAAGTTTTATGGAGGAAGAGGCAGTTTCTACAGTTTTTACTCCACATTTAAATCAACGGTCTGTGTCATCAATATTTAAAAACAGCTGAGCCATTTGAAATTAATTTTCTGTCTACTATACTGTATTCGGTACTCGGATTTATTAACAATATGCAAAAAGAAAGTTTTCTGTGCTAAATATGTGTGATTTGAGAATTGTTCCTGTTCATTACGAAAAGGTAAAATAACATGTTAGCAACATGTTACGCGCGAGGGGAAGGGGGGAGAATACTATCCGTGTCCATATTTGAGCGCGAAATAGAGGGATATATCCCGTAATAATACATATATTCTTGCCGGGACAAAAAAATCTGTTCATATTATGAAGATGTCCGATAATAGTATAAACAGCTTATTTTATATATATATATATATATATATATATATGTATATATATATATATATATATATATATATATATATATTAAAGTGTGTAAATATACCCTTCACTTCAGCTAATGCTAGCAAGTTTGAAAATATTGTATTCTGTGTTCTACATTTGACTGTGTCCTGCTTTGGAATCGTTTTAGTTTAAATAAAATAGCTTTCTACATCTGCGTAAAAAACTGGTTACATGTCGTACATTACTAGTAAATTATGCGTAATTTACATTCAAAAACGTAAGAATTTTGTCAACACTGGTTTTAGTGTGTATCAGACAAAACATTATGGCACTATTTGTGTCTAAGTGCTTAAAATGAAAAAAGCTTCAGTTCCGTTACAATAAAGTTACTAATCGAACAGCATTAGTAAATTAAAAGATTATTAAATTTATTCTCGTACTGAGTTTGACTTTTTATCCTTGTTTTCGATATATCTGTTAACTTAAATATCTGTTTTATTCAATAAGAAAAGAAAAATCTGCAATCATGTAAAGTGTAATAATGGAGTACTGACAACATTATTGCATAGCAACTTTCTCAATCCACTTAGGAAGAGAAAGAATAAAGATATATATATATATATACATATATGGTTTGCTTAGTAGTATTTTGTATTTATTACTATTTGACTCTGTAACGTTTTGAAAAACGTGGGGATAGGACTGATGAGCAAACCAGCTTCAATATGACATTTATTTATAAAGCAAAAGAGAATTATATATATTTTATTTCTGCTTTATTAGACAAAAATTATGCAGGGCCAGTGGCGTGATCTTGCAACTGAGCTCTCAGAAGCAATACAAAATATGGTGGAGAATGGCCTACGTATACTATCAAGATTGATCTCGCACGATTGTCTGTGCACCCACAGGCTAACTGCACCAGATTAAAGGCCCACTTATGGTACGCAGCCCACATTAATAGTAGGCTTCATCCTTCATAACCTCGGTGTTGCAGGACTCAAAGCATGAACTCAAATATTCCAAGAACAGTGAATTTATATGCCTATGTATGATACGTGTTTTACTAGATTATTTTACAATACACATTTATTTGCAATGCATAACAAACTAACTATTCCGTAATCTTATGTATCAGAATAATCCATCATAAAATTTCTTCCAGCACTATAGGGCAATTGAAGAGCTACTTGAATTGGGAGATACTGAACTCTGTCTAAAAACCCAGAAATAAATTATCATAAAATCCAATTAGCCGGCCGTAGCTCATCGAGGCTGTAGTTCCATGAAGTTAGTTACATTAGAATATCACGCACAAACATTATTTTTTAAAAAAAATACAAATAGTATTATTGTTCATAAATTAAAGAAACAACTTCATTTTACTATGCCTCATGATGTCCTTTAGGCAAAAAGAGGTAGAATGAGAATGTATGAGGAAACAGGAATTCCCAAGAACCAGATGTACAGGATGTTTTCTGCATGGCCTAGGGCCAACTGCCAGGCATTATACATACATTACATTTCAATACACAAAGAGTCATTACATTTTATGCCGACTTATGTAACTTTTTCTCCCAAGACTTTTGCTGATATTTTCGTTGCGTATTCCTTTATACACTAAAATTACCCTTTTCGTCTTGTATCACTTGGCACACTTGGAACTTGCACATTAATCTTTGATATTCTTTTATACTTGATGAGAGATAAAACAACAGTCTTTCATAACACAGTAATTGGTTCAGAAGAGATTCTTTTAAGCAACAATCAAGAGTTATCAATGGATTTATCAAATATCATGAAGATTACCTGCCCAATACTATTTGTTGCTCGAGATGGTCGATACCTAAAAACAAGCTAAAAATGAAGATAAATTCCTTTCTGTGTGCATGTAGTATCATATAAGATTTGGTGCGTATGCTCCTGAGTTTGATTTCAGATGGGTATGTATTCAATGATTTCAGTTCTTAATTTGCACTCACTTGCTCAACTCCCCCCCCCCACACACACACACACACTTTCTTCGAGAGTGTGCCAACAATTTAGGATTAACGTTAATTAATTCTGTCCTCTGCTTAACATAATTTACTACATAGAAGCTAATCACCGAGTAGCAAAAGTTTACAGTTGCGCCGTGGTGTTATTACTAAAGATAGTAAACGTACATCCTCATGGGAGAAAGTGGAAAATAGCCCCGAAACTTTATTCTGACCCGCGGTGAGTTGGAAATTGGACATTGGTCATCATTAGAGTTGGTACTGGTGCGGGCCGTCAAAGACGGTGACAAGTTGAGAATAGGAGCTTTCAGAGTCACTGCTGACCCTAGTACATGATAAAGCAATATACATTCAACAGTTAACGAAAGGAGTTAAAATCAAATACATATATTACAACTTAGATTTAGATAATTATGCTCCTTAAGAACTTACTGTCACTTTATGACAATCAAATTCTTTTAATGATTGGGCAAAGCAATGAATAAAAGGAAGTGACACTACACGTATTGTTCATATTTCCAATTCTTTTCAAGAGCATTTTATTATAGCTTACAATATAATTATCTTTCTCTCATATATTTTATCTTGATCTTTTAACATTTAACGCAACGAAATAAGAAAAAACTTTTTATCTACTGTAATATACAACGATTTATTTGATAACAAAAGAATTTTAGAAATTCTTGAATTAGTATTTTAATATTCTAAAAACTATAGATTCTTATGAATCTATCACTTTACTTAAGATGAAAAGTCATAAATCGATCTGTATCTAAATGGGCTATTCTTTCTTTCAATTTTTGTCTTAGGTCAGTCATATTTTAATTTTCTCCCACTAATAACTTCTAATTTTACAAGGAACAGAGTCCGAAGTAAGACAACTCAAATCTCCCGATTTTAATAAACAAAATTTTATTGATTAGAAATAAGCCTCTGACAGAGTGAAACAGAATGCTGTTCTCACTTAACATTGTATTGGAAGGATATTTTAAGTTGCCTACTTAAAAGCTTTCAATACATTTTATGATCTTGATTTCAAATTTGATTATTATTATTTTATTCTTTAAAACTAATTTGAAATATGTATACACCTTAACACATTTACTGTTTGTCATTTCTTTTCGAATTGTTATAATATTCGAAATGAGCAACCTCTGTAGGCATCTACTAAATAATTAATGAAAGAGTAGTGATCACATTAGGAATCAAAATCCCTTGAAATTTAGTAATTTTAAATTCATGACAGTGCGACATCCATTAGGTACATTTCGAAATATTGGTATCGAGCTAGTTTTGTTATCAAGTTACCCAAGTGTAAATTAATATTAGTAATATACCTTTTTCGTTTCCCCAATTTTGGTGGTGGTGATGGAGATCGTTTCCTCTTCGGCTTTTTCTTGGTCTTATCCGGATCTGACTGGCTCATAAGATCTTCAACAGACAATCGGTGCTGCAACATCAAAATATGCACTTTGTATCTTGCAATCATCAGTACAAGTGATTGGGAACCAAATAATATGTATCAAATACTATATATATATATCGAATCACGTACTAACAACAAATTGCTAACCAGAAACTATGGAAAACATGATGTCAGTCAATACTAAAGTACAAAAACTTGAACACAAATACGAATAAAAACAAACATAAGCGCTTTCACTAAAGGGTTCATTAGATAGAAAGGAGAAGAAAAAGCAACGATCATCTTTCCATTATGAATACTTCCTCTGACGATGCTCAATAAAGCAAGTGAGTGGAACATGATGATTTATAAAATAAATAAAGATGCAAAAGTTACGTAAAACAATTGTTTTCTTTATTATACATAATTTGTGTAAACAACATAAAAACCTTAACCTACTATACTTCCAAAAAGTTTACGAACCTTGTGAATTTTTTTCTTCCCAGCCTCGTCTACTTCATAATCTTCTTCTGTCATCCATTCATTATACTGCTCTAAATCCAATACCCACATGGCTGCTACCTATTAAATATTAAAATACATAAGTAGATAGATTATAACACCTTTTAAAACATGATTGTTCACATTGCTCATTGCAGACAATCTACACAAATATGTAATTACTTTTTAATTTAATTCTAACACGCAGCTAGGTAATAAGAAGTAATAACTACCAGAAGTAAAACCAATATTTCTTTAAAATACGTTAGAATAACAACAATGACAACATATTTTCAAATAACAAAGTTGAAGATTTCTGAATGCTAAAATTGATGAAAATCATACTTACAAAAAGGTATTTTACTATGCTTCTACGCCATTATATTAATACTTTTTGGTAGATATAGTTACAAGTTCTCGGTATTACATAATTTTATACAGTGCTGCAAACTTTACCTGTGTTCACCATATCTCCAGAATGGTTTGAGATATTGAATTTCTGTAAAGGGCATTATGATTTTCATATCTATTGAAAACCATCAATGCAATTGGATAGTTACTTATTTAAGTAGTTTTTCAAAATAAAGGTTTTTGAAATAAAAATCTCATTTTCAATCCTTTGTAATTCTGTTCCTATCCGCCGTTATCATGATCATAGCTTTAGACTCTTGAAGTACTCTGGATGTACACTGCCCCGTGTAATTATTGCTATACAGGAGACCAAAATTTGGATATTTGTGATACTGTAGCATTCTTAATTTACAATATTGGATCACAAACGAGATATTGCAAGATATTGCAACATACATATTTGAAACTTGTAATAACCTAACGTAGTGCCATTTG
This sequence comes from Thermobia domestica, assembly GCF_964235325.1. Taxonomy (NCBI): domain Eukaryota; kingdom Metazoa; phylum Arthropoda; class Insecta; order Zygentoma; family Lepismatidae; genus Thermobia; species Thermobia domestica. The sequence goes on from NC_137466.1 coordinate 88,538,758, forward strand.
AAAAACTATAACTTTATGTTGGACTCTCAACACTGTTAAACTGGTGGTATCACAAAGCATGTCAAACAATGTTTCCCTGCCGATATTAGAATGGTACAAAATTTCAGTGATTTTTGACTAGTAGTTTAAAAGTTACAAGGGTGTATCAAGATAAATGGTTCATGCACATATAAAGTTTGAACGTACACTTTCAATATATTTCGTTATTATTCAATGTCACTATCAACCACGTATGCGCTCTCTAAAGTCATCTCTACCTACTCTGAAGAAGGTTCAAAGTAATGCAAGAGCAAACAAGAACGAGTGACACCATATAACAGTGTTACTAACCAAGGACGCTCTTCACTTCTTGCATCCCTTATGTGTTCTCTAATCCTCGTCTTGTTATCCCTTTCAATCATCCCTATGTAGTGTTTCTCGCAAGTGCAAAAAGCTGTGTAAATCCTTGCAGAATCAACAGATCTATCTAATAATTTTTGTAAGCAGAAAACAAATTTTCAAAACTAATTGACTGAAAATTTATTACCAAAATTGTATATTTTCGTCGTTTCAGAAATTTCCTGCCAAAGGGGTAACGAGACTCATTTATATTTTCTTTTACTCTTGTTTTCTGGTCATTCATATTGTTTCAATTTTTCATTTTTTATTTTATTTTATTTTTTTTAAGAGAGAGAGTATAATGATCCAATCCGTTTTCCTTTCCCAGAACTGTCCAAACATCCTCACACTCCAGGTCCATCCAGACAGAATCGAAGTCTTATACTTTCGCTCCAACAACATTGATAAGAATGTTTTTGAACCTTTCATTTTTCAAAAAGATCTGAATGGAACTTGGAAAGCAAAAACATAAATCATCGGTGGAACATTGTAATAAATCAACTTAATATAAGTACTTTTTATTTTATCACCTTTTTAAGTGTAATGTACAGGTAATATATATATATATATATATATATATATATATATATATATATATATATATATATATATATATATATATATATATTTTCACACAGGGCAAATATCAACATTGAAGTGGCAACAATGATCTTTATAACCAGCACGGAAGCCATAATTTGGGGAAGAGGATTTCGGGGGGGAAAATGGAAAAGGAATTATAATTAGTGCAATTTTAAACTAAAATATGAAGTTAGAACAAAATCCAACAATGTCCATGTTAAAATGAAAATTAAATATTTGTTAATGTCCCACATTTATGACCTTTAGGCTTAGGGATACGATGATTAAGGCAGATGAATGAAGATGGAAGAATTGGTGGAATGAGAAAGTAGGAAGAAACGGAATTGCACAAAGATAGTTTCAAAGATAAAAGTTGCTGAACTGACATTTTCAGCGCTCTAAGCGCACGCAGGGTAAGTGACATTTACTTCACTCTTTTACCGCGGAACACTTGGTACCGATTTTTCTATTTAGAGGTCTTGAAGGGATATAATAATGCAAAAAAAAAAAAAAAAATCCGGCTAGCATGACGTCTGCGCTTGTGAATGATTCCAGAGAAGATCGAAATACTGTGAGGATAATGATTTAAAAACGAATGAAAGTTAGGGGTACAAGTTGAGATTCTGAACTTTAAACTATGTACCCAAGAGCACAATTTAGTCAACTAAAGATTTTTTAAAATAAATACGGAGAGATATTAAGAAGGAAGATGATAGATGTAGTACCTTTAACATACCGTCATTCTTTCCTGATAAGAGATCAAAAGTTTTCACCCCACCACCACGCTCACGCACGGGTGGTCTGATAAATGTGAATTTTGGTGTTCCTCTTTCCACAATCTACAAGATAACCAACGAAGTTCCTGCCGTATTTGACGCCCCATTAATCATGCGCTCACAGAGAGGAAACGAAACGACGCATGTGCCTGTGTGCCTGCCAAGCGATCGGGATAGTAGGGTAGAACTCTTCGAGAAAGTGAAAAAATATTTCAGAACTGGTTACCAACATTCTATTTGGCATGTAGTTAATTTTGAATGTTTGAACCTAAAACATCCGAGACACAAATTTTTCCGGCCCTCTTATCATCGAGTGATGACGTCATCAGAATTACGTCACAAAACTGTAAATAATAAATAAAATGATAACTAAAGATGCGAAAATCAGCATCTTTGTTTTCAAATAAACAAATATTAAAGTATAAATATATTCGGTGTAAAGATAAAGCTTACTCTAAACCAGTGGTGGGTCCAGGAATAAGGCGCGAGGGGTGCCCCCCAGGAAAATATTTTATTATTTTATTACAATATTATTTATCTCAGATGAAGCTTCGATTTGTTTCCGGACAAATCTAATTTATCTTTAGATTGATTATCTAATTTATCATTGATAACATTTAGCAATGAGTGGTAAATATGGTAAATTGATTCCCAAAATGTAGGGTACATTCAATGGGAAAATATAAGAAAAAGAGTCTTTAATCTGTTTCTGGGACCTACACCAGCTCACGAAAATCTTTGATCCATACCTTCTCAAGAATCTTCCTCCACATCAATATGGACCATTAATGTCGAAATTGAATGCATTAGTACATATAGGTATACTATGAAGTCAATGGAAGTTGAGAAAAATATGATTAAGTGACGATGTTGTATCAAAACATTGGCTATTACTGCATATGCGACTTTAATCAACCGAAGTATACATAGAAGCATATTACTAAACATTTTGAAATAGTCTAACAGTTAGTTTTGATTTTATAAAGCACCACCCTCAATCCTATCATGTTAACATATAAATATTTATAACATTTAAATATATATTGAAATTAAAAAAAAAAAAAAAAAAATCTTCAGAGTTTAATTTACAGTATAACTTTGAAATCATACTAACATGAGGCTAAATATGCACCTTGTGTAGGAGGAATATTTTCAATTGTACGATTCCTTTTAGTAAATAACACTCGCCTGCATTCGTTGACACTTGTAAGAGTTGAGCAGCGATCATACATAAGAACAACAAACTTTTCTACCAAATATAACACACGATCCTCTAGGGAAGCTTCATTCATATGCAGCTGATCAGATGCAGTACTAGCACCTCTGAAAGACGTTCGTACATCCCAGTGTTTTCGATTTTCAATGCTGTAAAAGCTTGATACTGTGTCACATCCTGTAAATGAGTGAAAAGCCAACAGGTTTATTTGTAAATCAGTGGCCAACTTGTTACAGAATTCATGAACGGGAAAAAAATTGTTTATTTCTTTCCCATACCATACTCAATCCATATTTCTGATGTATTCTGAATTTTTCCAAAAGCTGCAATGGATAAAACAATTACATCGGAGTCTATAGTTCTTATAATTGTTTTTGAATGCCCATCGTCTGCAGCATGCTTTGTATGAAGTAGTCGCGTATCAGCTTCTTCGTGGGAGCACTGAATTACATCACTCACATCAATGTCTTTTGGTATTGTTTTAACAAATTCATCATAGGTACACAGAAGTTACTTTCCTTGAAACTTACATTTCACAAATTCTTCTGCCAACAGGTGAAAAAGCTGCTGTTTGTTTTCATTCAAAAGCAGGAATTTGTTGAAACGTTTGGGAATGATTGTAGGCACAATTGCCTTAATATGAGTACCGTTTTTGCTGCCACGGAATTCTCGTGTATCATTTTTCAAACTATCCTTAAAATACCGATCGAACACATCAACTCTTATGAACTTTGCTGAAAAGATAATCAATGGGTTTCTTGAAACGTTTTCAACATAATCTGCAAAACATCTGGCAATTCCTGGTTTCAATATATGAACCATAACTAATCCATCGATTATGTATGCAGAAGCATCCAAGTTATTGCTTGTCTCTTCCATTGAAGTGGAACAGTCACATATAAATAAGATACATTTCAATATATATGATTTGTTACCTGTCTTCCTAAGTATTTAATTCTCAGAAATGGATGATATATTAGGTAGACTTGATTTTCGTGTGAGAAAAATGCAGTTACATAACTTTTCCTGTTTTGACAAGAGACATACATTCTACAAAATAAACTAGATCATCCTGTAAACTTTTAATTTTTGACAGAAGTGTAAAATTAGAGGTATGGATACTGAACACAAGTTGTAAGAGCAGTAATTCTAATTCCATAACCATATTCTAATATCGAAACATCACCGACTCAACAGCTCTTTCTTTGATCCAAGATTCAATGTCTTTTGTTGTACCACAGAAGACGTACCACAATAATTCTGGTACCGGTATGCTTTCTTTTGCGAACAAAACAATGCACAAAGGGTAACTTCATTAGCATATCTTGCTCTCTTAACATTACCTCCGGACAGATATGATTCTGCAATACCATAGCTTTCACTTATCATTACTTCAGTCCAACCACTTTTATTCAGCAATTTTCCAAGACTCTTGAGTACGATCATTTCAATGTGTAGGGTTCCCATCATATGCACTTTTGTTTATCGTATTTTTCTGCATGTCGCCACTGCAGCTATTTTCCTATTGCATACACAGGTTGATCAGCAGTTATAACAGGTGTTTTATCTTTCTTTAATTTAGATATTGCCTTAATAATATCCATTAAGTGACTTACCATTGCTGGAGATGTTATTTCTTCTTTCAAAAGTGAAAGTAATGTAGAGTGAAGTGACACCTTTCCTTGACAGTGGAATTATTCTTCCCGTGAAACGAAGCTAATGAAACATACATTTCCGTCGTGCCCTGATTTTCATTATGTGCTAATTCAAGAGCTTCCAACCATGGAACAAACAGTTCTCTTGGTTTGAGTGCTGGACCTCCATCGTAATGATGTAGATTAACCGTTGGCAGTAATGGATCACTTTTCATTTTGATCACTGAAGAGAGTTGTGTAGGATTGAGGTAAATAGTAGGAAGCAATATTACTGTCCCAATCTTTAATGTTCAGTTGGATAGATTTATCAACTTTACAATCTTCCAATACTGGATACTGTATGATAGTTACACTGGACCTATGGGAAGAAGACGATGTGGCTCTTGTTGATGGATGCAGTGACGAAAACGTAATTTCCGAAAACAGGAGGGCAGAAAACGTAATTTTCGATAATTTTTTTACACGTAATATTTGGAACAGTCGCAGAAATTTCTTGTATTCGATCATGTGATACCGACGAACCTAGTTCAACAATTTCCTTTTTCCTAGTAACACTGTGGAGCATAAAGCCAAGATATAATAGCAGAGGAGTTCCTTTGAAATGAATTACTCTTTATACATTATAGTTTCTGTTGCACTTAATACTATTGAATCTAATAAGCTTAACTGTCGATAGTGCTGCAATTTCTGATTTATCTTCTTGCAATAGATCATTATTAACATTTGGTCCTTCAAGTAATATTCCTACAAAATTATTAGATCTATTTTAGAAAACTAATTAGTTCTACACTATATATTGTAATTTGCTTAGCGCGTGATTTACTTTCTCAATAACAGACATAATGGCTGCCGTATTCACGTGTAACTGTTGTGGGGTACAACAATCAAAAAATATTTCACATCTGAATGTTTACTTCTTATTAATACTAACTTCGGAACTTTACAAAAATAACATTAGGGATAAAATTTGCTCGTATGTTTTAGCACATAATTTTTATTATCAGGTAGCCATATTGAATTTTATAGACGATTGTGTGGGAATCTGTGTCATTGTCACATTAAATTTCGTAATCAATTATGTTTATATCTCATTGTGGATTACATGAAAGGAAAATACGCTGGAATTCATATTATAAGTAATTACATCTTTTTTTTTTTTTTTTTTTTTTTTTTTTTTTTTTTTTTTTTTTTTATACAGCCATTCTGATTATGCCATACAGGAGGTAGGAGGCGTAGAAAAAATTGTGTCTCGGGCTTTTCAGGTTCAAGTATTCATATACTAACTATATTCCAAAGGGCATGTTGGTAGCCAGATGTGAAATATTTTCTGACTGTTCTACCCCACTAGGAGTTAGTGTGACCATCGAGCTTCAGTACTACAGACACGTTGTGCACATATAGCAGTCACAGTTCGTCCAGTGTTGGAGAAATGGAGGTATTGAAGCAGCTTGTTCGCGTGTGTTTGTTGTATGACTTTACAATGGGCCTATCAGATGAGGCATATGCCAGGGATTTGGGGAGAATGCCCCGAACGAACGTACAGCAGGCATTGGTTCCAGAAATTCCGTTCGAGAGATGTGAACCTTTCGGATGAACCTCATAGTAGACGACCACATATGTTGAATGACGAGGCCCTGAAAGCAGCCATCGAGGAGGACAGTGGTCTAACGTATGATGAACGTGCAGAAAGGTTCCGTGTTTCCGATAAAACTGACAGACTACACCTGCATGAGGTAGATAAGTCATACAAGTTAAGCAAGTGGGCATCCCCACATTGTCAGCAGCGAACAAAAACAATGAGTGAGAGTCTGTTTGTCCTTGCTTACTCGGCACCTGAACACAGTGGGCCCTCTTCTATGACACTCCCAAGAGTATCAGATATTGGTTGTCGGCACATGACCTGGTTCCGCACACCTCACGACTACCTCTTCACCTACGAAAGGTTATATATGGTGGAATTGTTGGCAAGTGGTGCATTACGAGCTTCTTCTACCTGGTCAGACCAACACTGCTGACCATGGACGCACGAAGAAAATTTTCTAGGGGGGAGGGGGAAGCTCAAATCCCTGGTTGCTATACTATGTTTGGTATTTGTTATTTGTATTAAAAAGAAATTTAATACATTTTCGTGAGCCAGGGAGGGGGACTCGGGCCCCTCCTGCCCTCCCCTTCGGGCGCCCATGCTGCTAACCTCTACTTTCAGCAGTTGCGAAGGATGCACCGTACATTTAAGCAGAAGGAACCGGCATTGGTTAATCGCAAGGGTATGCTTTTCATGCACGACAATGTGAAGCCACATGTGGCAAAAAGAACCCTGGAGACCCTTCAGCAATTTGGCTGGGATATAGTACCATGTACCATATTCACCCGACCGAAGATCCTTTGCAAATGAGGGAGACCTGCGGAATGCACTCAAAGACTTCTTTGCATCCACGACTGACAAATTTTATCACCAGGGTATTGTGCAACTGCAGGAACGTTGGCAAAAGGTGTTAGATGTTTATTGAGAATACTTCGAAATCTAAAGATACGTTATGTATTGTCCACTGTATTGCTCTTCGTTTATTACTGCCCTGGCATAATACGAATTTTTTGTTACTTTATACATCCGCATACAAAGGTAGAAAATGTAGTATCTAAATATGTCTAGAAAACTAATTATAACATTCGTAATAGCACTTTCAAAATACTTTATTGCATTAATCTATACTAGCGAGATAAGATTAGTAAAAGTGTACATTAATGGAAAAATTTCATTAATCTGGTTGTCTTTGGTTCTGAGATAATGTTGTAATAGCAACCGATAACAGAGTTGGGAATTTACAAGCTATTTCCATACTTATATGATAATTTCTCCTTAACTTGTAAATGCAAATACAGTATGTATATCAAAGCGTCAACATGATAACGGTTGAACTTGTGAACTTCCAAATGACTAAAGAAAAATGTCTCGTGCGATCCTATAATAAATTAATATTTTCACATTAAACTTTTTTTTTTTTTTTTATTTGACTGTAGGACTGTGCAAGACATTATGAACTGTCGTTTCCTGAGAAATAAATATGCACTATAATATGTAACAAATAATATATATCCTATTCGTTACAATCGATTATTCTACGGTATAGAAAAAGTACCTTCTTTAAATTTCAAATAAAGGCAGAATTTGGCATGATGGGTTTGCCTTACTATCTCCTCGACTCTCAAACGAAAGAATCATTGGAATTAACTTTATGACAACTATTTCTAGTAAATCCATTTAAAATGTGATTAAAATCAATCTTTAATACATAAATAATGATCAATCCTTCTTTTAAGAGTGAAAAAATAAATATACTGTTGTTACTGTTTGTAGGCTGTTGATAGGGCTCTAAAGAAAGCAATGATGTGAAGAAGATAGAGATTTGACCGATTCTGTATTATAATTATTAAAAAAAAAAAAGAAAAAAAACTGATGTGGAGGTTCATTCTATAATGGTATTATTATATTTGAATAATCGGCAATTGCTTTTTCTATATTTTGCGTTGCGTCGGGTTCCGCAAATTTTTCGAATGCTGATACGAAGTGAGCCTTATGATCAGCTACTTCTCTTTTGCAGTGGCAAAAAAGGGAGGAGGTAGTAGAGAAATTTGTTTATAGTGATCTTATGAACTAATTATTAGGATATTCACTTTATTTTGTGCAATGCACTTAAAGAAGTGCAGTTAGTTTCATTTCTGTATTTTCTTTCTTTTTACATTATAATGCACTCTTTGTTCACTTTTGAACCTCACCCGTGACAACTATTCTGATAATGTATTCTCACATACCTTTTTTATAAGTCATGATAATGCTCCATCTAATGAGAGTACATGTGCAGACGACATGAATAAAAATTCGTATGTTATGAGGGGTCTGAGACTTCATTTTACGCCTGGGTTACACACCCATGGGCGGGACTTCGTAAGAGAAGTGGGAAGAGCGATACTTTATTTGAGAAGATGGTGGTTTAACGCACTGACCTGCGTTGTGTGTCCTTTCTATTTCTTGTTATTAATTTTTTCCATTCATTTTTTTTAAACCTTCGTGAATGCAGAAAGCTAAGAATATGAATAATACAAGTATAGTAAATTAGACCATGTGTGTGTATTTGATTCAGGACTTTTCCTCTATATATGTTACGTGCATAGTTCGTCATAGTATGTTTTATCTACCTTCTAATATAGGGTTTACTGCAGTTGTTTGTGGTGAGGTTGGAACAAAACTTCGTTTTGTTTGAATCGCATCACAATTTGCAAGAAAACAGCAAGAAAACACAATTTGCATACAGATAGTTTTGTATGCATTCAGGTTGACATCGGCGAAGCTGTCAATGCACAGGTGCTGAAAGGATTCCAAGTCCGATTCCTCAGCTTGATTATCCTGTTGGGTTCTTTTGCCAACCGCAGTAATCATCATATGTTGATTGTCTATCAGGTTATGTGCAATGAAAAACTGCCAATAACCAATTAGTCTTCATTTTATTTCTAGGTTCTAGCCATAACTACTCGATATTTATTTTCTACTTCTAACAAAAATGCAAAAGCAAGAGACACTACTATACATTTTGTCGCGTTCTTATGCATTCCTTCTTGATGCGTTTATATACCACACCTTTAACCGTCAACGGCGCACGGCAGAGCTGATAAATGTACTGATCCTTTCTATCTAACTCATCCGGTACAATTATATTGGAAATGGCAACACTATTGGAGTCACTATAATCGCGTTGGTGAAGTTCTTCCAGCTTCGTTACACGAAAGCTGAAAGTTCTCCCAGCTGAGTTCGGTCGCAAGTGACTATGCCTAATCTATGTAATAAATATAATTCAAAATATCTGCTTCTTAATCGCTACGAGCACTTTATATATATATAAAAATATTATTTATTTTCAAGTTTACATATTTTATCTAACTTACTCTCCATGGTCCAGTATGTGGTTGTGGAGACTCCGGAAGATCCATACTTAAATCAAGGGGAACCCACGAATCATGACTGTCAGGAAAATAATACCAATGAAGTAATGCCATACGATCACGCTTCAAGGTTGGACGAGCATATTCTTCTTCCAGCGGATCACAGGGTGGGTAAATGATGTGCGTTGCTTCATCTTCATTGTCTAGAACGAAAAATTTGACCTTTGCAATATTACAAACGTATTACTAAATGTTCCATATTAACATCCTTATTGACCATCGGGATTATCTTCCATCAAACATGTGAAAAAGCTTTGAATTAATCAGTTTGACAAAAGAATTTGTACTGAAAAGCATAATATTTCTAGCATTCAATCCGATATTGAGTTGTTTAACACTGGCTAACAGGGACTTGAATAATTTGGATTGGATTGGATTTGGCGTCCCTTAAAACAGCGAATCTATATGAGACGTGGACCTACAGCTTAACATGAGATCCGAACTACACGAGCTCCAGCCGGGAACCGAACCAGTCTTCAGCGCCGAAATCAATGTTTTTCTAACGTATTTTTCGAGTGATTCGACATTAAAACACAAATATCAATTGCATTACATAAAATATTTGATATGTTAAAAAATATAAATGCATGGACGACGACATTATACATTGTTAATTACAAAAGAAAACAACTACATACTTAATGTATTCCCCACGAGTTTGCCAAGTACTAATCATATGAATTTCTTTTTTTTTTTTAATCATACCGCATAGAGGGAAGCACTGTAGAAACCAAATGATTGGCAGGACGCCGATGCCAACGGCACAAACTAGTAAAAACTTGTGTGAAACACCAATAACCCACTTGGGAGTGAGAATGTTTTATTAATAAGAATAATACGTTAGTATGAACAAAATTAACATTACATATATCCAAAATTCGAAATTGCTCTTCATAAGTATACTTGTTTATTGCTGCAACTTTTTAAGATTTAAAGAACCTATACACAGTATAGAGAACAAATTTGAAATTAATGACACAAATAAAATAGCATTACGTACCTGTTATGGATCCTTGATGCCGTTTAATAATATCTTTTATTTTTGATGCTATGCTCTTTTCAACATCTGACTTGATATAAACAATAGGCATAATTAAACATTTGTTCTGGATCAAGGTCTTCTCCACATTCATGAACATTTCAACGTTGCGATCCATTCGAGACGGTGACTGTAAGGAAGAACGAAACCATACAGAAACAAAGGAAAAGAAAGAAGAAAAAAATACTATCTTTAGCAATGTGAATTTATCTGTACTAACTTATATTCTTCTGTACATCAACTGGCGAAAAGAGCCGTGGACCTTTGAAATTATTTCGAATATAAAGTCTACAGGTACAGTACAACACTGGTAATACAACAATACGCTATTTAATCATACATAACATGAGCCAGATTCACCCGAAATTACACCATGCTAAAATATCTAGTGCTGAGTAGAAATGCAAAAGAGCCGGCTTTTTTGAATCGATGGTTTTTTGCACATAAAAAACCGGCTTTTTTAGGGAGGTGGGGAACGAGAATTTTGGAAATTTTGGCTTTTTTCATTTTCATGATTTTTCTGTTGAAATAGCTTTCTTATAGTGTACTCTAAAGTTAAATAAGATTCCATGACCTAAATGCCATATTTCGCTCTGGAATTCACCATCATGATGGATGGAGCATAAAGTACGTAGTATTTGAGGGCAATTTTAGAAGCTATTTAACTTTATTTTAACTTCTGAATTATCGACATTTTTTCTTCTCTAGATCATTTCTTTTTAGTCATCCGTGTTTCACTTCTTAGAGCTTAGTACTCTAGCTTCTAGCACATAATTAAACTTATGTTTTTCAATATATCCATCAGAGCGTACGTTTTTCAATATATCTGTCAGAGCGTACTTCCACATTTCCGTTATACTGTAGCTGTGCAATGATTTAACAATAATCTTCCGGACACAACCTTGAATACCATTTGACAGAAATAATCAGTATCGGATTTAGAAAAATATTTGGGAGGGTTTTTTCTGAATAATGTTTGTTTTTTCTAAAAATTCCTAACTTTTATTTAAGAGGAGCTTAAGTTTATGAGTACAGGCATAACAAATATTTCGTTTCGATTGTATATTCAGCTATAATCTTCCAGATACAACCTTGAAGACCATTTTATACTGATAATCAGTGGCGGATTGGAAAAGTATCTTGGGAGGGGTTTTTCCTATTAATGCTTAGCTTTACTAAAAATTCCTAATTTTTTATTTGAGGACAGCTTGAAGTTTATGAGTAAAGGCAAAAATAATATTTAGTTTGTTTTAGAAATTCCGTAATTTCGGGGTAGAGGCTTCAATCCGAAAGACATCCCCACCCTAACACTCTTCGCAAATCCATCACTGCTGGTAATTAGTAATAACAAATATTTAAAAACGATTAGAAAGGAAGTCGGCCAGGACTCACAGTACACGCACTATCTCTACATTCACAAATGGAATTAAGAAAAACTTTTGTCAAAATGGTCGAATGCGGGGTTGAATCCCGAACTTCACGATAGACGCGCGAAAGCTAACCACTGACTCATGTTTCTTGTGCAGTTGAGCTTAACTTAAATGTATTCTCTCTCTCTCTCTTTCTCTATGGCCACAAAAGCTCTCCACTGACTTCTGTCCTTATCCAATTTAATCCAGTTTCTACTCTGTATTCCTATTTCTGCTAGATCCATCTTAATATTGTGCTCCCACCTGGGCCTAGGTTTTCTTAATGGACGTTTCCCGATTGGATTTCCAGTTAAAACTTTGAAAGCGTTCCTACTTTCTTCCATTCTGGCTACATGACCTGCTCACCTGAGCCTCCTAGACTTGATGACTCTAACGATGTCTGGTAAACCTTATAAATTATGTAGTTCCTCCTTATGAAGTTTCCGCCATTCCACATTCCCGTTCCTCTTGAGTCCAAATATTCATCTTAGAATTTTATTCTCAAATAATTTCAGTCTGCGTTCTTCCCTCAGCGTAAGCGACAATGTTCCACAACCATAAAGCATAACAGGCATGATTATAATTTTATATATTTTAAGCTTTAAATTCCTTGACAGATTTCGCGACGACAAAACTTTTTGAAATGAATGAATAATAACAAGAATTTCCTGATTTCAGTCTACATTTAATTTCTTTGTGGGTATGATTTTGGTCTGATCCAAGATATTTGAAAGTATCCACTATGTCGAAAGTATTAATTGATATTTTAAAGCATTCATAATTTGCCGCATCATTGTGAACTTCCTTGTATTTAGATTTCTCTGTATTTACTCATGTCCCTGCAAGCGTTTAATAAGACCTCTATATTTCTTTCGATTCTTCTCCTATCAGATTTACATCATCAGCATACACCATATCATACCATTCAACTCTAGGCCCTGGTTCCTATCTTTGATTTTTCTTATAGCGTACTCCGGAACAAAGCTGAATAATAACGGTGATAACGCATATCCTTGTTTCAGGCCGATCTCGACGTGGAAGCTCGCATTTTTCTACTCGGACTTTACTCTGGGATTCATTTAAACACTTAATAAATCTAGCTTTTTCGGTATTCCAAATTCTGTAAGAATGTTGTACAATGTTTCCTTCCTAACCGAGTTGTAAGCCTTTCTAAAATCAATAAACAGTTGATGTAATAGGTAATACACTCCCATTTCTTTTCGAGTATTTGTCGAATGGTAAATATCTGGTCGATTTCGACTAAATCCACACTGATAATCTAAAATAATTTCATCAACATATGGGGTCAATCTTATTAATAGAAAGTTAAGAGAAATGTCTCGATAATTATTACAATAAATTTTGTCGTCTTTCTTGTGAATTGGAACAGTGATTGATTCTTCCACTCTTTTTAAATGTATTCCATAGTTTTTTTTTTTTGTGTGTGTGTGTGTGTAAAAAAAAAAAAAAAAGTTGAGTTTTCTTGTTAATAATTCAGGAACTTTCAGGACTGGGTAAACCGTGATGCTGGTTATATATTCTATAGCATAGGAAACCATACGCTCAGATGAACTGTCTATTACGTATATGATCCTTGAACAAAAAATTTCGATACTTTCCCGATTCTGAACAAGCTTAAGGAACAGTCAGTGCATTACAGAATTTGGAGCTTTACCGATTTTGCAGATCCAAAGCACCTGATAAGTGGTAACAGATTATTACGTATATATATACACTTTGCTCCAAAAAAAGGGTGTGTGATATTTTGAAGTAAAAATACTACATACAATTTTGCTAGTTATTTGTGTACCATTTTTTTAAAGTACTTATTGTATATAAGAGGTTAAAATTTTATTACATATATTGGCTAATCCTTTGGAATTCATCATGTAAATATGTTACATATTTTAAAAAATCTTTTTGAAATTCATGGTTTATTTTCGAGGTTTCATATTATTATCTGCATCAACAATTAAAATTAAATGAGTTTTTTGTTGTAGAGAAGCGAAACAAAGTCTGTTTTATCAGTTTAAAGCAAAATTTTCAAAAAAGCCCAAAATTTCCCAAGCAAAAAAGCGAAGCAGAAAAAAACGAGTTTTTTCCCCAAAAAAGACGGGTTTCTTCCGAGCACTTGTATCTCTAGTGCTGAGTACTATTCTTTGATGGAAAGCCGAATATTTTTAATACGGGTAACATAATACTCTTACTGATTTTCATGTGTGTCTCACGAATAACTATAGTAAGGAAATTACCCAGTGTCAGTTTATTAATTCAGTTCAACCCAGCCCCGTCGTCTTAATCATATGCTTACTCAGATTATATCAATCTTTCCTAGTTTACTACAAATGAACATTGTAATCCATATTCAAACATGCTATGCAAATTTATTGAAACCTCCACAACCTCCCAGTTTACTCATGTGGGCAATTGGTGAGGCATCTGAAGGAAAAAACAGCAAACCAGCGATGTACTAAGCACATACACACTAATTTCAAAGCAAAAGCTTGGTGGTTTACGCTGTTTGAAACTTTCTGCCAGGAAATTTGAAAAGGAAATGATCTGTACATTACAGGACTAATGATTTCTTTTTCCCATGTCTATCTTCCCTTTTCTTTCATCATTTTACCATCAATTTTATCCTTAAAACGTCGACTATAAATTCGCGAAAATCTGAAGTTTTTTCATGTTATCAAGTGAGAAAGCTCTGAGATAGAAAATCAATATTTATTTACAGACGTGTTCAAATTGTTAGACTCAACATTCAGTTTCTGAATATTTTACTGTTCTTACAATATTATTTGGTCTAGGAATTAATTCGTGCGGGTGGACAAGAGATGGCGCAACGAACGGAGCGTCCCACAGTTCCGTGTATCCACACATGTGTTGCAAACTCCTGTCATCGCGTATCGTTCTTAGTATAGGGCAGTGGATTAAAGCGTCAACAACACCAGTTTGTAGTTAAGTGAACATGGAGCAATTTGTGCCTGATGAAGTGTTTTTGCGGGGTGTCCTGCTGCATTACTTTAACATGCAGAAAAGTGCGACTGAAATCATCGTATTTTGGTGGAAGTGTATGGTGACATGCTCTAGCTGAGCGAACGTGTCAGAAGTGGTTTGCACGGTTTAGAAGTGGTGATTTCGGCTTGGCAGACCAAGAGCGAGCTGGACAGCCAAAAAAATTTCAAGACGAAGAATTGACAGCATTGCTCGAGCAGGATTCGTGTCAAACGCAGGAACAACTTGCAGCAGCATTAGGCGTTGATCAAACAACAGTCTCCAAACGCTTGAAAGCCATGGGAATGATTCAAAAGATGTCACATTGGGTTCCACATGAATTGAAAGACAGAGACGTTGAAAGACGAAAAACCATTTGCGAATTGCTGCTTCAACGACAGAGCAGAAAGGGGTTTCTGCATCGAATTATTAGGGGTGATGAGAAGTGGATCCATTACGAGAACCCTAAACGAAAAAAGGCCTGGGTGAAACCAGGTGAACCAGGTCCATCACAACCAAAACGAGATATTCATTGTGCAAAGGTTATGCTGTGCATATGGTGGGATATGAAAGGTGTGGTGTACTATGAGCTGCTGCAACCGGGTGAAACTATGAATGGAGAACTTTATCGACGACAATTAATGCGTTTGAAGCAAGCTCTGGCCAGAACACGACCAGAATGAGAGAACAGACATGATAAACTTATTGTTCAACATGATAACGCTCGCCCACATGTCGCAAAACCGGTCAAAACCTATTTAGAAAATGTCGGATGGGAAGTTTTACCCCACCCGCCGTATTCACCAGACGTTGCTCCTTCGGACTACTACTTGTTCGATTGCATGAACAACGATTTGATTGGACAGCGGTTTACTTCTTCAGAAGATATCGAAACATGGGTCTCTGACTGGATCGCTTCCAAGGATGAGGACTTCTTTCGCCACGGAATCCGTACATTGCCTGACAGATGGGCGAAAGTGGTGGCTAGCGATGGACAATATTTTTCTTAAGGTATTTATGTATTTTGTGTTTGTACTACAGCTTCAATGTGTGCGTACCAACCGCACGAATTAATTCCTAGACCAAATACGTGAGCAATACGTTCGAACTTAGTCCAAATTACTACCTTGTAACTGTCTTAATTTCTAGTGGGTGGGTGCATATGCTTTTCAATATCAATAAAACAAATGCGTACATGATATTAAAATATAATTACTATACAGTATGTATATTCAAATTGGAAACAAAAAGTGAAATGGAATACTCTCTCTCACACAAAGCTTAATATTTTGTATGAAATCCCTTAGTCTTTATTGACATCCTATGTACGAGTTTAGCACATTTTGCCTTTAATTCAGCATCATGATACCACAAATTGTTGATCTCCTCGATCAATTGATGTTTGGTTGTAGTGTTCTTCTTCTTTAGCTTTTCCTTCATTAAACTCCAAAGGGTTTCAATCGGTTCATATCAGGGCTAGTGTCCGGCCACGGAAGAACACTAATTTCGTTGTTCTGGAAGAATTTTGTCACAGCTTTGGCACGGTGGCATGGGGCTTCATCATGCATAAAGATGAACTGTACATCATCAAACCAGACTGCAGTCTGAGAAAGCAGTTTTCTTGAAGAACTTGTAGGTATTGGTCGTGCTTTATTGTCCCCTCTACTATATACAATCTTCCAGACCCGAAGACAGAGATCACATCCCAGACCATGAGTAAAGTAGGATGCTTCACGGTTTATTTAAAACATTCCAACTTGAATTCCTCCCAGGTCGACGTCGCACATATTGTGAAAATTCATCAGACACGAAGACACACGATTCATCACTGAAACACGCTATTCTCCAATCGTCAGCAGTCCAATATTCTAAGTCTCGTGCCCATTCGAGGCGCATTTTTGACATGATTGGAATAGATTCTAATTTCTGTTTTCTTTCTTGACCACGTGCTTTTATTCCCTCGGCACAAAGAATTCTTAGAACACTTTCAGGCCAAATGTCTGCGGCATACTTAGCCATTTTTATGCTTTAAGTCTCTTAAAAGTTGCACTTCTTTTTCCCAGAGCCAATCATTTTAGTTTTCTGATACCTCTTAGCTATAGCTTTGGTTTTCGTCCACACTTCCCAACCCTATTTTGGCTCTTGTTCATTCCAACAGAGATTCTACTCATAGACTTCTGTTCTATCCCAACTCTACTAGCAATGTGTCACCGTGTATATCTTCCTTCCAGAAGTATTTTGTTAACTTCCACTTTGCGCGGAGAATGATCCTTTTGCTTTTTCCATTATGCTGCAATTACAGGACTTCACAGAATAAAAGATTGATTCACGAAACACGTCATGATCATTTTAAACTGGCCCATTCGAACTGCTAAGCGCTTTGAATGTTTAACTTCTTACAACAGCAACCACAACACTGCAGACTGGAACTTGTTGATAGGAAGCACAATAGCTACCTACAACTGAAACAACACTCACTATTTCCCACTAATGCCATCTGCTGTTCAACAGTGATATCACCACTTCAACTGTACAGTAAAAAAATGAAGGATCCCATATTGGTAGTTTAACCATTAAATTATATGTTCTAGAACTCTGAAATTAGGACTCCTACATCAACTTTGCATTTTTCGAGACAGTCTAATAATTTGAACACATCTGTACTTTCTTCCTCTTGCACAACAAAATTCTTTACTTGTATTAAATTTAATCAACTTCCCTCTGAAAACGGAGGCAGAATCCTATGAATATATGGAAAAATAGTTGTTTTTATGATGAAAGTGAAAGGACCAATAAATGTGTGCATCATTTTGTTGTTGAGAAATTTGTGTTCCAACAAAACATGACTGAATCTTAAAAATAAACAAATAAATTTTAAAAAGTTGTTATGTAACGTATATCATTGTGCTACAATTTCAGATAATTTAGAAGTAAACAAGTTTCGGCTTAAATTGTTAAAAATTTCATAAAAAGATTAACTTAATTGAACCTATAAATGATAGGTAAAATAAACTACATGTAAGGGGGCTCTCACTAAGATAAAGCCGTTCTCAACTAACTTTATCCTTATTAACTGAGGAAGATGCGTGATAGTGTGTTAAGTATATGAAGTGCTCTGCATGCTAGATACGTCATACGCACAAGTTTGTTGTTGGTCGGTTGGATATATATATATATATATATATATATAAAATTGTACGAATGTAGTTGTGCAATAACGAACGATTATAGCAATTGGCATTTGGGCATTTACCTTAATAGGGAAGTAGCGTAATGAAAAAAAATCTAAGAAAACTTCAACTATCCAGCTACTTATCACAAGTTCTCACTTTAAGTATGATACATCTTATTTCCTTTGTTACCATGGTTACTTACCGATTTATAGATTACCATTCGTTGTGAGGAAAGAACAAACATAACTGTGTTTATAAATCTCAATGAAAGAGGAACAATTAAACTGTTGTGCTATTTACTTTTTTAAATTAACAATGCTATTCTTTCCCTTTCCCAGTTTATTAATTTCACAATAAACTGTTGATTTAGAAAACAATAGGTTTCAAACTTTAAATTACGAGTTATTAACAAGAGAAAGATTTCTTAAGTGACAGTATAAATTCAGTGTAATGAAGGATTACTGAATGAGTTCCAGGTTATCTGATCTCTCACGTCCCAGATTAATTCCTGAAGTTAGCCTTACTTGCATTATTTACGTTTAAATATGTGAATTCTTTTTAAAAAATAGTTAAGCGATGTGTTAAAACGTGCCAATAAACGATGAGCCACTGTTAAGCTAAGCATTATCACTGATTCATTGAGCGTGATAAAAGTATAAGGGAGACCATAAGATTTTAAACAAGGATTACCTT
Source organism: Thermobia domestica (assembly GCF_964235325.1). Lineage (NCBI taxonomy): Eukaryota > Metazoa > Arthropoda > Insecta > Zygentoma > Lepismatidae > Thermobia > Thermobia domestica. The sequence continues at coordinate 88,557,668 of NC_137466.1, forward strand.
ACCTTATCTTTAATACATAGTGATATGCATAACACAGTTAAGTTTGCCAGTACTCACAATTACAATACTATTACAGGTTAGCTATGATGCTACCTTGGAAAGCAAGACAAATGTAGAACCGGAAGTGACCCTTTCCACCCTAGCTCATTACAAATTTTCTACAAAGACACAATACAGCCCAGTGAATACTCCCGCTACAAAGTAAAGATATTATCCCCCAATATCATAAATATGGTTACACTGTAGTGCACAGCTGGGAGCAACACACAAATATACTAAATACCCTTAATAATGTAGAATGCTTTATACTGTTACGAGAAAGTTTCAGCAACATGAGTTTATTAAATTACAAGCTTCCGAAAACACTATTCTATAAATATAAGAAATACTAGAAAATAATCAACTTTTGACTAAGATTTTTGAATAATTTTCAAACTAATTACATATTCCACACAAACGTAATGCTTAACAATAACTTCAACTTTTAGAATTTGTATTGTGTCGTTTTATTGTGTGTGATTATATTTTTAATCTGGCAACCAATAGTAAGCAAAATGTTCACTTTAACAAAACCTAATTCTACTACGTAACGTAAGAATTTTCACTGAATTTTTCCACCTCTCATCGGAGTTCGAAACAACGACATCCTTTAAGATTCGCTGCCATCTTCGTACAAAGAAAAAGTGGCACGTACCAAATTGTGCAACAAGTTGCAGGCTCACTCTAATCGGTTCATTTTGAAAAGTGGAACTATCCAATAATTTTCTTGTTGATTTGTGCAACTATAATGCATTGAATAAATCTATAGTATTACTCGTATAAATAATTACTATTTATTTATTGTATTTCGAAGAATTAATTTACGTGCATTCAAAATCGCAAAATATTCCGGAAATCTCTTCTCACCTGCCATCTATTTTCCGTGGACGGAATGAAGCGATTACCCACTAGCATTGCCATAGATTAAAGCGAGCTAGACCTGTCACAGAGTTGCGGAAAACAGTCATGTTGAATTCAAAAGCAGATATAGATATTTGGGGGGCACAACTGAGTATGAAATAAATAATGTAACAAAAACAGTTCGTCATTCGTCATATGGACTAGACTTAAACGTTCCTTTCAACACTGAGGTTATATGAAACCTGGGACCCCGCATACTAGACTAGCGTAGAGGACATAAATTTATTGACTAAAGGAATTAACAAGAAAAAAATGAATAAGAACAAACCTGGAAATCAAATCTTCTCCAGCCTTGGTCACTTTTGAACTTGTAAACAGTTGCAAGAATGTGACACAGAGCTCCTCCAGGTTTAAAATCGAGGAAACATCGCATCTAAAAGTAAAAAGAAATCAAAGTGAGAATTATGTGACAAAACAGACATACTTCACACACATTGTCGCTAGAATATAATGAATTCAATCTCAGGATAATTTCAAGAAGAATGCTCGGAAACTTGAGTAATTGAAAACTGTCAGATCTGACAATTGATCTGTAAGTTGCATATTAAAATTTTAACAGATCGTCCGATAAACGACAGTATAATTGTTTTTATATATATATATATATATATATATATATATATATATATATATATCTGATGATAGGCTCTTTAAATGGAATCATGTTCAGCTTAGGCAACATTTCCAGTCTCCATCAGTTACCTTCGATATTTACTAGAATTATTTAACTTACCTGATTTTATCCTGAATGGGAATTCTTTAAACGCAGATTTTGTAAAACAGGTGAAGTATGTGCTTAATTACAATTACCGAGTCATTTCTAACACAAATTAAAATTAGTATTTTAGATACACCCTGTCTCAAAAAGAATATACGTATTACGAAGAATTATTTTGTCCAAACTATTGATCGCTGCGCCTCGGCTTGGCTATTGGAGAAACGAATACACAGTCTAGTTTATATTAATAGCCGCTAGATGTCAATTGTCTTCTGTTTTGCTTGGTAACCGTCATATGTTTAAAATGGCTACTCCGCACCAGAAATCATTTTGTGTTCTCTCAGGTTGAGGTACCAAAGTGATCCTCCGAATGGGTTGTTACGGAACGTAGATGGTATAGACAGTTTGTAGATACAGGATGTGTTTGTAAAGGAAAGAGTTCTGGCCGCCCTCGTGTTCCTGAAGAAAATGTTGCACGAATTCAAACTGTTTTCCAACGTAGTCCTTCACAATCAACTCATCGTGCCAGTCAGGAGTTACGAGTGCCGACAACAACAATTTGGCGTGTTTTGAGACATCGGTTGGTTATGAAGCCGTACAAGTTATAGCTGTTACAAGCTCTGCATCCTGATGACGCCAACGCAAACGTGTGGCATTTTGTAACGATATTCTGGATGCTATTGACAATGATAACACTTTTGCACAACGCATCGTGTTCAGTGATGAAGCGACTTTCCGTGTTAGTGGTCAGGTAAACAAACAAAGTTTCGAATTTGGGGCCTACAGAACCCACATGCAGTCATTGAACATGTGCGAGATTCGCCCAAAGTCCATGTGTTTTGTGCGATATCCCGATCAACTGTTTACGACCCATTCTTCTTTAATGGAAACACGGTTAACAGTCAGCAGTATCTCGCTATGTTACAAAACTGGTCGTTTCCAAGGCTGCACGAAGACAACTTCATATTTCAACAAGACGGGGCATCCCCTCACTGGAGTCACCAAGTGCGTGAATATCTGAATGAAACTCTACCGAACCGTTGGATTGGTCGTCAAGGAGCTGGCGACTTAGCATGTCTCAGCTGGCCTCTACGGTCACTGGATTTAGCACCCGGTGACTTCTTCCTGTGGGGTTTTGTTAAAGACAATGTTTATGTATCACCACTCTCACAGAACCTGGAAGAGTTGAAGAACCGGATCCGCACTGGCATAACATCAGTGACGCAGGACATGCTTACCAGAGTATGGGAGGAATTTGAGTATCGATGTGATATTGCTCGTGTCGTTGAACATCTGTAATTTGAACTTGAGAGGTTCGTAAATATGTGTGTAAAATTTCATATTCGTTTGACTTAAAGTTTAATAAATATATGCATTCGAAATATGTATATTCTTTTTGAAACAGGGTGTATTTACGTGTGGTGTTTCAACTTATTAGTCAGAAGATTTCTCTACGAACTTATGGATGTATACTCGCAAAGTTGTAATATTTTAGATACTACAATCGAATTGGATTTATTTGAATATAACGTCTCTTTCCAGAAAGCTAGGTACATATATATTATATAGCAAATACGCGAGTTAAAAAGATTAAAAAAAAAAAAGATGCTTATATAAGAGTACAGAGAAAATAAAACACGTAACAAATAGGAGTCCATCAGCCAAGAGTGCATCAATTCTCAATATTCACAACAAAATACAACTTGACGTGAGGAAACTACGGCAAGGGCCTACAATTTTTATGTATTTCAGTTTTATAACTCAAATCAGTGTATGTGTTATTTCGCGTAACACTATATGAGCCAAGCGCAATTAGAAAAAAAAAATGTTTCTGTAGTTATACGTCATAAAAAATACTGCTTCCATCAACAGCACGGGGATTTCTTAACACTTTGCCAAGCGTTAATTTTTAAGCAGCGATTTTTAAAAATATTTTTAGTGATGTACGTAGTTTTAGCATGTTTCAAAGCACTATAAAAAATAATCAAATAAATGATACAATTTACCAGGAATAGGAGGGCTGTAATTGCCCCATTTTGTTATGTTATAAGTCAATTACGGCAGCATTCTCTTTTAGCAAGAATACAAAATTTGAAGAAGAAAATGTATCAAAACAATACTTATTGGTACACTGTTTAAGGTCTGGTGAATTTGGATGTCTTTGCAAATATCTGTGACATAAAAGATACCTACATTACACCTTAAGAAATTTCTTTTCGATATTAATGTAGTGAAGTGAATTTTGTTTCATCCTCTTACCCTAAATGGACATAAATCATTTACAGTACAAGACAGTGAAATGGCAGGGAAAATGTACAAATGAGTTTATAGGTAAGCTTTTCCAATAGAACCGGACTCAGATTTTGACTGAGAAGTCGCTAGTTACGTTGTGTCCTTAGTAAGTCTCTTAATGCAGTTGACCATAAAAGCTATTTACATTTTCCAAAATATGCAAAGACTGTAAATATTTAAATAAATTGAAGCCTAAGAGTTTTAAAATCTATTTGTCAGTTTTCATAGTTAAATTGTTCTTATTTGTTTCTGCAAAATAAGCAAATTGTAGGTTGTTTTTACTGTCTGGAGTTTTAATTCATAGTTGCAGTATAAGCAGTGCTATAGAACATTTAAAAACACAATTTTAAAGGGCGAAACCAGGCCCATGCCAGGCGTTATGACTGCCAAAGTCAGTGCAATATAAATATGATAAGTCAGGAAACTATGTCATTATTACACTCCAGTTTGGGGCACTTCTGGCAGCTGGGGAAATCTCGAATTTCTTTTATGGGGTTTTAATATTTTTCTTCTTATTCACACAAATATAGAAGTAGCATAGAATTATTATGTTATTTGTCAGAATTGAAATAAAATATATTTTGGAATATAAGCAGTATGTACACATAATTGCGATACATCACCATACCCTATCAAGACTTGAACTGGGATACAGGAAAAAACGGAATTTAAGGATAATTATTTGAATTTGCCTCTTAGTATCAAAAAATATTAGAAGAAAAAAATAACTCAAGATGAAAATTATCAAATCTCTAACATTTGATGCGCAACAATAGAGAATATTTTCAAATTACACACTATAGAAATCCACGTTTCATAAAAATGTTTATCTATTATATATTGTTCCCAACAAATCTACAATGTATGAGACATATAATACGTACTTTACTAGTCCGTACTTACTGACAGATAGCTTTTGTACCAAAATACTTTTATACTTACAGGTAATCTTGTAAGAGGAGGTTTGCTGACATTTTTTCCCAAATTGTCTTCCTGAAACTGTATCAACTGAATTACTAATGAAGCTAATCCTTTGCTCGTTGGTGGATCAGTTTGTATGTACTGAAATAAAATAAATAATAATAATCAGATAAATTCTAGTGTTTGTGTTACCGGCTGCCGTAGGATCACATCCATAATTAAATAAATCCAAACATTATTGATCAATTCCAAATGATCCTAAGATCTTCAAACATTTCAAGAAAATAATCTTCAAGGATGAATATGAAAGTAAAGAAGAGCAACTAGACGTAGCAGAAAGGGCCGAATTATACATAGGAATGATCATTTTAGGAGACAAGGTGAATGCTGTACTTTAAATGTTAGTTAGGTTAATGACAATGAGCTACGTTAATCACTACGCCACCCAGTCCGCTCGGTATATGGACACAGGATTGTCCAATCACAGCAGGGGTCTGTGGTATAACCCACGTGGTCCGAGATGAGAGCACTGACCACGAGTGAGTGCCTGCTGTGGCAAGCGGACTGGGTGATGTAGTGGTTAAACGCATCGGCACGGTATGCCGGAGGTCCTGGGTTTGAGTCCCGGTCCAGTCAGTTATTTTTTTCACTCTTTGTGTGTTATACTGTAAACTAGTTGTTCCCTCCAAGCCTTCGGTTCGCTCTACACTACAAGTTAAAGTTGAAACTATACAGTTTATCATTCTACTTAGAGACTTCTGTAATTCCTGACTACTATTTCTACTTCTGAGCTTTCGACTCTCCCCTGGAGTTTTGGTCACGGAGGATAAAACAGTAAGAATGAAAATAAAAACATCACCGGAATAAAATGGAATGGACCTACCAAGAGAAGAATGAACCGAAAAACACTTTGTCAAGTACAACGGTTGAATTTCAAACGGTAGTGATGCAAGCCGAAAAATGGCGGAGTCGACATATGCGCCCTTTTGTTCTTTACGGAAAGGTTGCCAGCTCGTACTATATTTTCGTTGTTATGCTAATACTACGCGAATTTTCTAATTACGGCTTTCCATTTATCACTTAACCATTTCTTTTCCAAATATAACTTTTTTTCTTTTAAATGAATAAATACATTCTCAAATACGAATCTCTATTTCACTTCTAAACTTCTGGTCCCCATGCAGCAGACCTAACACCAGGCTTTCCGCTTTTGAATCCCTGATATGCGCCTTGATACGGCCGTGCAGATTTCTTTTGGTTTTGCCTATGTAATTCTCACGGGAACTGCATTTCACTTCATAAATACCTGATTTTTCATTAGGATCCGTGTAAAAACCCTTAAAGTAGGTAATTCTTTTCTAAGGTTTTGGAGGTTTTCAAAGCTGTAGGGAAACTAATGCATATAAATCTTATTCAATGCAGATTCATGTCTGAAAAAAAAAAAAAAAATATATACAATGCTACCCATTTTATGTCTTTATAGTGTCGGTTTTAGGTCTATCGGAACGTAAATTCATTTTAAACTGCTTATAGCAATTAATTAATAATGGGGCTGGGCACCCATTCATACTATCAAGTCTCAATAAATGGTCAATTTCAATCTGTACATCCGTTTTTAGAGAGGTGCGTCGAATTACACGAAAAAGAAAGGCTTCCAGATATTTGCTTTGGTACTTGCACAATGTGTAGATTTATATTGTATGTACTTGTACCGGCTGTAGGTTTGAGGTGGACTTCTTGTTATATCTTCTTAATAAATAAGTAAGTCTCCCTTGCTTTTCTCTCTCAACCGTAAATCTCAAATTACTACGAATATAGTTCAATTCATTCAGTAAAAAATCCACCTGTAAATTATCCTTGTACAAGAAAAGTACGTCGTCCCCATATCTATAATAGTGTACTGTACCCGGTTTAGTTCTTTTACAAACTTACTTTCAACCGAATGTAGTACCAGATTAGCCAATAATGGCTTTCCCATGGCTAGACATTCAACTTGGTGGTAAACATTACCTTCGGAGAAGAAGATATTATATTTTAAGGAACATTTTAGCAGAATGAGTATTTCGTTCTCTTCGAAAGTACTACGGTTCTTACTCTACAGGATAGTTGTACCTGATTCAAAAACTAATTGTAAAAGAATGGATGGGTACATGTCAAAATCTATTGACGCCATTTTAACGTTGTTGGCATTAACTAAATTTCATGTTTGTTGTTTTACTTCTAAGTTATCCTTCACACAATGAGTGAAGGAAATATTCGAACTCGTAAAATAGTTTGCAAGCCATTTAGCCGATTAATACGGAGGACTGAGATAATTGGTCTAACAGGGAGTTTGCTCTATGTACTTTTGGCAGGCCATAAAGTATATAGGTAGTCCAGGATCAGGTTATCTTCATGGCTTTGCTAGTGGAATCGTCTTAAATATGAGATTTGGAAATAGTTTTATTGGTATTCAACAATTTTTGCAGAGTTGGATTCTAATATAATGTATGAATTTCCTTCTAGTTTTCCAAAAAAAAAAAAAAAAATTTCTTGTACATTTCCTTTGGTATGATGACATATTTCTTTCCTTTGTCACCCTTTATACACCATTGGTGTGTTGTGACAACCATTTCTTGAAATCATTATACAGTTTAATTTGCAATTAAATCGTCACAATATACGACTGCAGAAATACTCAAATATTAATTGTTAAATCTAAATATGGCTACGGGCTTGTCCTGTTTTGAGTAGAGATGCAAGGGCTCGGAAAAAAAACGGCTTTTTTGAAAAAAAAAACTCGGTTTTTTCTGCTTCGCTTTTTTGCTTGGGAAATTTTGGGCTTTTTTCAAAATTCTGCTTTAAATTGATAAAGCAGACTTTGTTTCGCTTCTCTATAACACAAAAAGTCATTTAATTAGTGGTTGATGCCGATAATAATATAAAACCTCGAAAATAAACCATGAATTTCGAAAAGATATTTTAAACAATTTTACTTCAACATTTTTACATTATGAATTCCAAAGGATTAACCAATGTATATAATAAAAAAAAAAAACCTCCTATATACAAAAGTAAGCAGAGTTGGCAAGAACCATGGTTGTTTCTGAAAATGCCAAAAACCCGTTTTTGGGGGGCAGTTTAAACCAGGCTTTTTTGAGGTTTAAACCAGGTTTTTTGATTTAGATATTTTGCTTTATGTATTTATATTACATATTCACAGAAATAAGTTTGTTTCGCCTTGGTGTTATTATGCAACAACAGGGTTATGCTGGAAGAGGTCCCATAAACTTAAAGAAGTCCGGTCAGTAAATTTCTTAAATTGAGAAACTCCCGCCCTAGCCATCGGGAGAATCCCGTCATTCTCTTAAATGTAAAACAATAACGGGAAAATCCTGTTATTGCTTTCCATGTAAGATTTAAAGGTCAACGTATTATATTCAGTACGCTAAAACTGAGGTATTAAATTACAAATTTAGTATGTAGATATCATTGAAAGTCCGAACCAAGCTAATGTTGGAAGCTACGTAGGCAATCGATAAATGTTAACAATTTCAATCAATATATTTAAGCAACCTTGGCTTCTTTATAAAACAACAGGCATGCAGAAATATATAATTTGGTTTCGTTTCGTATGTTTAGGCTTAACATCCTTACCGAGGTTATCAAGGAGAAGACTTTCGCTTAAAGTGACATCCGAACCGCTACTTGGTTTACACATGGAAGAAGGGTTGTGGTTCGACCGAGAATTGAACATGGGATACCTTGATTAAAAGGTGAAAAGGAAATAAGACTAATGCAGATGGTTTGACATGTGGAAACGTCACCATGAAGTTCACACGATTCGCATTTTTGTTCTTTTTATTTTTTGTAGTTTAAACCAGTTATTTAAAAAAAAAAAAAAAAAAAAAAAACAGCTGGTGTAAACGAGCCAACCCTAAAAGTAAAAACTTATTTTGAAAAAATATACAAATAACTAGCAAAATTGTATGTAGTATTTTTACTGCAAAATATTCCATACCCTCTTTTTGAAACAAAATAAAATTAAAATAAAACATAAGAGAAATACTTAGATTTATATGATACAATTAAAGGCTGCACATCTGGAACTTTTGTTTCTGTATATTCTTGAAATTCTACAGCCAAGTTTTTTATAACCACCATCAAGGGCGCCCATCAGGAAGGGGGCAAGGGGGCGCTTACCCCCTTAGAGGAAAATGTACTTCAGAATATTGAAAATCCAATAGAATTTTTACATTAGTTACAGCAAAATTTTAAACTATTTTTGAAACATCGCTTATAATTGCCCCTCCTTAGAAACCACAACATGGGCGCCCTTGACCACATCACGGTTTACCCAGTCCTCTAGTTTTCTGATTTTTTAACAAGAGGGATTCAACATATCATTAGGGAACTCCCCCCAAAAAAAGGACTACGGAATATATTTAAGTTAAGCTAAATACAACTGCACAACAAACATGACTGAGTGGTTGGCTTTTGCGCTTCTATCGGGAAGTCCGGGATTCAACCCAGCATTCGACCATTCTGACAAAGCCTTCCTTCATTCCATCTGTGAATGTAGAAATAGTGCGTGTACTGGCCGACTAGGAGTGTAGGAGTTGGCCGACTTCCTTTCTTATTGTTTTTAAATCGTTATTATTACTAATTACCAGCAGTGACGGTTTTGCGAAGGTTAGGGGATCGGTCTTTCGGACTGAAGCCTGTTCCCCAAAGTTGCGGAATGTCTAAAACGAACGAAATATCTATTAGTTATGCCTTTTCTCATAAACTTTAAGCTCCCGTCAAATAAAAATTACGAATGTTTAGAAAAACTAAACATTAGTAGTAAGAAAACCCCTCCCAAAACACTTTTAAATTCGCCACTGATTCTCAGTATAAAATGATCTTCAAGGTTGTATCCGGAAGATTATTGCTAAACATATAAACGAAACGAAATATTAGTTATGCCTGTACTCATAAACTTCAAGCACCTCCCAAATAAAATTAGGACTTTTTAAAAAACGAAATAGAGAAACCCCTCCCAAAGTACTTTTCTAAATCCGCTAATTTGTATAAATTTGTATTCAAGGTTGTATCTGGAAAATTTTTGCTAAATCATTGCACAACTACAGTATAACAGAAATGTGGAAGTACGGTTTGACGGACATATTTAAAAACGTATACTTTGACGGATATATAGAAAAACGTTAAGTTTAACTTTTGTGCTAGAAGCTAGAATACTAAGCTCTTAGAAATGAAACACGGATGACAAACTAAAATGATCTAGAGAAGAAAAAAAATGTCGATAACTCAAAAGTTAAAATAAAGTTAAATAGCCTGTAAAATTGTCCTCAAATACTACATTCTTCATGTTAGTTTTAATTCGTAAAATATGTGCTCCATCCATCTTGATGGTGAATTACACAGCTAAATATGGCATTTAGGTCGTGGAATTCTTATCTAACTATAGAATATACTATAAGAAAGCTATTTGGATTGAAAAATCATGAAATGAAAAAAGCCAAAATTTCCAAAATTCTCGTTTTTTTCCCAAAAAAGCCGGCTTTTTTGCATCTCTAGTTTTGAGGTAATCCAGTTCTTAAGTTACAAGTAATTGGAAACCTTTCAAGAGAAAAAAAATAACGGAAATTCTTTTTGAAACACAGAAAGCAATGTACATGAAAACTTGATACTGATGTGTGGAATATGTATGTTCCTAATTGAATAAGGTCTTTGTTTTATGGTAGGCCTAATCATTAAAATACCCTTTTCCGATGCAATTCATTCCAAGATATTACAAGCTATTAAAAATTACAGTAATTTTAAGTTCTATACATTATCACAAATAAAAACGAATATCCTGTTCACATAGGTAATACTATAATGTACAAAACGTAGGTGAGAACTTTATATACAAATCTACGTATTCGACATACATTTCTTTCATAGAAGTTGATTTCGGGGCAAGTAGATGCGTAGTAATTCATTTGTGAAAGATCAATGAATGAAAATATACGTACTATTATTTTGCCCGTATTGGGTTAACTTTACAATGCCCATTCCAATTTGTATTCTTATGCAAGAAACGAACCATGGCAATACTTTCAATCGTGACAACACACATTCGCTAATGCGCCTGATCCGTACGGACGCATTCTCGCACGGCCACCTGCTTTGCAGTACCCTCAAGCGGATTAGATGTAGTATCAGCCTTTAGGGACCATTTACCACAGGTTAAGTGCTGTAAAGATACAACACAATCAGTTGCACAACACTTCTAAAACAGCCCTACGTTTCATGTCTGCGTAAGGATACCAACTGGTTCATTTAATTTCATGTTGAACCCAACGATAGAAAAAATACCAGTGACTCAGTAATTACTACAGCTCTATAAGTGTTCTCGTAACAGAGGTTTAAAAAAAAATAATAATTCCCTTTAAAAGCAAAAGGTACTAGAAGTTACCGAGCAGTAAAACTTGATTATAAGTATCAATGAAAACAAAAATATTCCATCTCGTCCTACTCGGAAATTTATCACATCAATAACATTACTGAATACTATAGGGCTTGCCTGTTAACACAACTATATGAGTAATTTTAAGGAAATTTACAATAGGTCCACATGTTTCTTTATAAAGTTATGCTACACACAATTTTGTAAACACGAATACTACCAACTCATGAATTACGGTAGAAGCCCAGTTTATGGGACCCTTTATGAATTCTTGAGTTGCACTTCTTCCTCCAGAAACTTGCCACCTCGAGCACACTTTTATACTGTTTCCTAGGACTTCCACTTCGGATTGAAGGTTCACTTTAGAAGGCGGTAAACACTATGGGTAGGGCTATATATACAGTGCGCTCACATATGCCATAAAACCGATAGTACAAAAAAACAACCAACCTGTGCTTGCTCATCACTATAAACAACTGTATCTAACCCGCGAAACTAGCAACTTCGCACGGGAGTGCGCATGTAGAAAACAGTCGCCTCAGCAACAGTTTTACCCATGTAAACAAAGATAGCGAAAACACATTATGCTTCACGTATTACTCGAGGCCTTACCTGTCGGAGTACGGATCATGACTTAGCACATTGCACTCACATACCAATTCAGTTCAACATGGCCTCTTTATGGACTATTTTATAGTCAGAAGAATACAGGGAATGTTCTAGAACGCAAGTTCCCCATATAGGGTAATAGTCATGTTACCTTTCTGTACCGCAGCTCAATTCACACAGTATTGACGAGCGAGTGACAGCGAATGAATGTGGGTTAAAAGCCACGCAGGGCACGGTTTTCTACCTTTATTACAACTTGATGGAGAGGGGGACCAGTGTACTAGAACTCGGATTAACTGCTGTATCACCGGACCAATTTTAGAAAATTTACCACATGAATTGGAGAATCTATTTTGGTTTGTGAAGAAGAGAGTGAAAATCAGGTGAGGGGAATAGTTGAAGTTAAGAAAATACTTGGTATTGTTAGTGTTTTTGATGTAAGCAACACTATACTGAGAGGCGAAAGGGATTATTTGGCGAAGAAGTACACTTGTTATCATTTATGGGAAAGGTAATGTGGAAATGGTGGGTAAATGAAAAGATTGTCACATATCGTGTTTGAGTTTTATCGAGTTGTGGATCATTCCATGTTAAATCACCTAGGGTAATGTGTTTCAATGTCTTAAGATTCTATTCAAAACTTTTTCATACATAAATACCAATGAAGTTATGCTAAATTATTATTTTTTTCGCAGTTTATAGATGAGAAATGAGCAGGGGAGAAAATTTTGAGAAATGTGAATTTGGAGTCAATTTCGCTTTGCGGCACTCCGTATCATGGAACTAAAATTATCATAACTTCTTTATTTTTCCAAGTTATTGGGCTCATCTAGGTGTCAAATGAAAGCTAAATTTTCGCTTTTTCTGTAGATCCTAAGAAACCTTACAAAAGGTTACACTGTCAAATATTAAAATGGGCATATAAAGCAAATTTTAGGGTTTTTACAAATTGTACCAGTGCTTAAAAGTTACAAATATGGAACTTTTTTTAATACATTCATCTTGGCACGTACATGACATGCTTAAAAAAAATAAAAAGTGTTTTTCTTTTGTATTTTTGCAATTATTACTTTATTCATTTATATATTTATTTTTGTATTTTACATGTACGGAAATAGATAGTTTTAGTGTCGTCAACAGATTATGCCATTCCTCTGAAGTTACAACTGTCATACCTTGGAAATTTTTTCAAATAATCAGCTAAGTAGTAAATATTAGGTTTGGTTAAAAATAAAACTGACGCAGTTTGCAGTTTCGGTACTAATAACGTTGTCCCCATCTTACTATTTTATTTTATTTTACAGGGTTGGTTGTACTGAAAGGTCTCAGCAAGTGCAGACAAGTTCTCAAGTTCGTACTCATCACTTTTACCTCAGTCTTTGTTTGGAGTTCTATGAGAGAGAATGTCTTGAGAGCACTATGCGATTTGTAACTCTATTTATTAAGATTTTACAATTGTGTGTTTACTGCTGGTACATGAAAATGAATATGTGCTCAATTGGACTTAACTTAAAAGAAGACTGCCCAAGTATACAGGAAGAACACCCAAAATGTTACATATATTTCACAGAACTTAGTGAAATAGATAAAGAATTGTAGAAAATAATAAATGTCCAAATATTGAAAACATATGCCATCATCACATAAGCTCTTTACTGTCAAATTTCGAATGTTCCCAAAAAACGTACTGTCACTCATTTAATACACATCCAAAGGTTGTACGCAAGGGTCTCGAAATAGTTTATTTTTCATTTTATAAAAAAATATTACGAGTACACTGAACTGATGACTGGTAAAGAGTGCATATCCTGTAGGAAGTCTGTGGTGAAAAGAGAAACCAGTCATGAATATGACAATGAAAATGGAAGAAACTCTGCAGGAAGTAATCATAAGCCTGATTTATATTTTGGTTATGAGAAATTGAATGAAAATCGTAAGTTGATTGATTGTTTACCATTGAAAGTTACAAAAAGGAAGAGTGATGAGAAAGCAGCTTACTTTAGGAATAGAGCCTAGCATGTAACTGAAACGTTTACTACATTAGCAAGCCCTAAATATTTGAAATCTATCAAGTTCTGAAAGTAGTGATAAGAACCGTGCAAAATCCTGTGATGACTACACAGAATTGCACATTAAAGAGTGTGTAACCGTAAACAGTCGTGACATTCATTCAGTATCTGCACTAAGGTGGTTCATCAGCAATAGGTTTTATACAAAGTTCCAGCTACATAACGAGACATACGGTGCCTTACTTCCATTTGATATTTAGAGCCTGTGTGTGAAATATACACTCGATTAAGCATAATTTGGAACTCCACCCAAAACGTTTACTTAAGTTAATCTTTGAAATTATTATGTATATTCCATACTGGCCTTTTGCATGGATCTTTTATCAAAATTCTGTAAATGTTGGATAAGCAGGTATCCTGGATGGCCTGCCGTCATCACATTTTGAAAGTCATTCTGTCCTACATCTTCAATTACGAATCTAGTCGTTCGGAACCGAGCATCTCCCTGTTTCCTCGGTTCAAGCAGCAATGACATTCTCTTGACAACGATTCTGCACTCCATGATCCTGATCTGAGGGAAAGATTATCGGAATCGGGGACCTTAGAAGACCTGAAATCCCAAATGATGTAATTGATTTTCTGCACATCCACGTGACGATTACAAGGAATTTCTGGTTCCTTCATATGCCATCTTGGGTGAACAGCCTGAAGGAGGAGTTCGCATTAAAACCTCTGGCGCTTTCCACCATGCCAGCTGGATGACAAAGGCTATTTATACGATAAAAGATATTCCTCCTCTGGAAACAGCTGAATCTAACTACGAATAAACTTAAGGGAGTTACAAACGTCATTCTCTTCATGTCTTTTGTACTGTTTATACTGGCATGGGGCAACACTAGCTGCTCACGCTCCGAAAAATGATTTTGACTTCATGAAAGACCTTAAAGCTGGTCTCGGTCTTCCAGATCGGACCAGTGCCAAAGTGATTTTAAATGCTCTTAAGAGACATCTGTGGTAGCTCTCGGAGGACTTAGCAGGACTTGCCTTTCTTGAGGAATGAATCTATTACCAGGACGCAAGTAGTTACGTATCTGCATATAAGCTGTTTCAAAATTACTTTAAAGGTAAGAAAATCGCTTTTTGGGGGACCCCTAAATTTTGGATTAGGAAGATAAAATTTCGTAAGTGAAACTCTTTATAGTAAGTGGTACAAATTGAAGATGTCTTAATTAGAATACACGCTTTTGGAAAAATAAAACTCCCTAATCTGCAATCATCAAAATGTTAAACTTATGATGCAAAGCGTTAATCTCACAATTCCTTACCAAGAGCTACTCCAGAAGCTAGTATGTGACATATCCTCTGAAGAATGTATGCTTCACCGCTGTCCTAACTGTCCTGATCCATCTTTGTTCCATGATTATCTAATGCAGTTGGAATATTTTGAATTCAAACAATGGCTTCATACTGAATAGATCAACATTAGAAACATTAAACAAATACGTAGATTACTTTGTCGATAAGCTGTCTGAGAAACTAGGACACATTATTTTGAATGTAAATGTGTGTAATTCTGAGAAGTATTACTGTATGTATGTTTACTGTTTTCATTTAATACATTAATCTATTATTTCTTATTTTTGTTGATATGTTTTTGTAATAATCACTCAACCTCTTACACTGCTAGGTCTACATTATCCATTCACAAAATCACAAAATTATTACCAAAAAAAAAAAAATTGTTATTTAACTATACCACGTAAATACAAACTAATGCAAACAAAAGTTACAAAAGTTTGATAGTTAACTTGTAAACAATGGTACAATTGAAAAAAAAAAAAAGATACAGTTAAAATAGACAAAACTACACACTACACCAGCTTTATTTTTAACCACAACTAATATTTACTAAGATAATTCTTTGAAAAATTTTCGAAGTGTGACAGTTGTCACTTCAGAGGAATGACAATCTGTCAACGATTCTAAAACTGTATATTTCCGTACATGTAAAATAATAATTTAAAAAATACAAAAAAAAAAACCTTTATTTTTTAACCATATCATGTATGAGCTAAAATGATTCTATAAAAAATTTTTCAAAAGTTTAATAGTTGCAACTTATGAGCAATGACAAAATTTGTAACAAAACCTAAAAATGTATATTTCCGTACATGTAAAATACAATAAAAATAATAATAGTTACAAAAAACACACTTTATTTTTTAACATCATGTACGTGCTAAGATAAATTTAAAAAGTTTCATACTTGTAACTTTTGAGCAATGGCACACTTTGTAAAATACGGTACCCTAAAATTTCCTTTGTATGACCATTAATGTTTCACAGTGTAACATTAATGGTCTTGGAAGGTTTCTTAGAATCTCCTGAAAAAGCAAAAATCTAGCTTTCATTTGACACATGGATGACCTCAATAACTTGGAAAAATAAAGAAGTTATGTTAATTTTAATTTCATGATGCTGAGTGCTGGAAAGTGAAATTGGCGTAAATTCACATTCATCACATTCATCAAACATCTCTCCCCGGCCCACTTCTCATCTAAACAACATGAAAAAATTAACTTAGCATAATACCATTGGTACCTATGGCATTACTCGAGCAGACAGTTCTACCAAATTTTCACACATTTATTGCATTTTAATGCTTCTATTTGCAGAACATGCACTAAATGAGGAGCTAGTGCATAAACCACGAACCAACTTGTGCTAGGTGGCCACTAAAAGCACGAGCACACCCCGAGCGGAGCGAGGGGGTGCGTCCGTCGGGAGCAGGGGCGTCAGTCACGGGGGGCATAAACATAAGCGAGGATAGTGGATGCATACATAAAATATCCGTAATAATCTTCACCTTCAAAAACACTATAAACAATCGTAATAATTCTAACCTTTAAAATGGCTTCACTGGTTTCCCGGGCATAAATTGCCCACTGCGAAGAGAAATTTGTCGGTTTTTAATTCCTACTTCTTTTCCACACTTCGCACAGTTGATTTTAGGTTTCAACATATCATGACGATCTTTATACACAAATCTTTGTAATAAAATCGTATGATTGCATTATATCCATCTCAAACGTCCATTGCTAACACGAACAGAACATTCCCGCCGTTTATTTCCACTTTCTTCGTATTATTGTATTCTTCTGCTTCAGTAAATAGTTACAGTTAGAATTCGTTCACTACCATTCAAAATGTATTTTAATATGATATCTAATGACAAAAATTACTCAGACTCCACTTCTTTTATGAAAAGTTTTCCACACCGTATTTTACCTATAAATTTTGTTTTCAGTAGAATCGTCTGCTCGAGAGAAACCGTATTTACTTATACCTAGGTATTAAAAAAAAAAAAATAGAATACGAGAATTTGATGTACGGTCGTATTTTGTGGACATGGACATTCGACCCTTGTCCAAAAATAAGGAATGTCAGTTGTTGAAATTGTATGAAAGGCATAGTCTACTAAACAGGTGAACGTCTGTCGTAAGTGTAGAAACGAAATGAAACTACAAAAAAGAAGAGGCAGACCTAACCAAACCTTATATAATCCTACCTAATTTTGTGCATTTTGTCACTTTTCTGGATGGCATTTAGTATACACTTCGAAGCTGTGCACCGCACAAATCATGCATTTTATTGCATATGAAGTGTCTTCCTAGTATCCTCTTTAATATTTTCTATAAGTAGAAGCTTTGCTTTGTATATACTTAAACACTCAAACTATTTGCTGAGCAAAACAATATATTCACATAAAAACTACATGCGTGTTAGCTGGCGTAACACGTATGTAGTTTTTATGTGAATATATTGTTTTGCTCAGCAAATAGTTTGTGTTCTAGTATCCTCGTATATGCGCACACTCATCGCCGCTGACGCGCCTGCTCCCTACGGACGCACTACCTTGCTACCACACGCCCCTACTGCTGCACTCCAGCCCTGACTCGGTTAGGTACCATTCATTTACGGGTCACCTAACACAAGTTGGTTCGTGCTTTATGCACTAGTTTTTATGCAATATGGTCCACACTGTAATTCCAACAATAATCACTAGAAGTGTGACAGGGTCACGACCTAGTATTTTGGGGAAAAACTAAATATCACTTTCGATTTTGGTGTGGTCCGGAATGCCAATTCCCGTAAATATATATTCATCTTTTAAAGTAATACTATGTATTTCTTCTGTAAATTTTGCAAATCTATGGTCTATGGCATCTGAATTACGTACACAGGAAAATTTAATTCATTGCGCATAGGCCCACTTGGCTTTTGACAGCTCACTAGACCAACAAACAAGGTTAGGAGTAATAGAATAATAGCTACTAGTTTTTATGCATATTGTACGCCGTATTTGTAAAAGAAGATAGAAAGTGGTGCTCTTCTTAATATATTTTTTGTTACACATAGCCACAGCTTCCTGTACCAATGAATTTTTATATGTTTGAGTAACAACTAATAACAAATGACAATCGAAACAAATAGCCGGATGGCCTTTATGCGAAAGTACTCACAAAATATATAAACTGAACTTACCTTCTTGCAGTTCTTCTGTAACCATGACTTAATACCATCAAATAATGAGATAGTTTCTGGAGATTCAAAGAATTTTGTATTTGGTCCTCCGTCTTTCTTAGGTGCAAAAGCCATTTTGAACACCTATTACAAACGCCGACGCCTCAACCTCGCAACATTAACTCAATATGGCTTAAATGCGCATGTGATATGTGCTTTGTGAACGCTTTTCGTTAGTGGAAGGATACCATCCCTTTTATATTTTATTTCTTTTTTAAAAAATGAAATTGGTAAGTTTTTTCATTAATTCAATAGGAGAAATTCAAATAACCCTTTTTTCCCGGAAAAAGAAATAAGATTACTTATTTTCTTCAAAAAATTCGTCAATTTATACATACTTAATTTTCCGATAAAAGTTATTTTTCTTGGTTTAAAAAATATTATTCTATTATGCAAAGTAAGGAAAGAAATTTGGTTGTCTTAATATTCGTTACCCTATCCCTGATACATTCCTTGACGATTTGAATCAAAGCAATGCCTTGCGTTACGTTCTGCAATGTTTGCGTACGCTGGTAGTACATGGAATGTGTAAAACTAACAAATTTATTTGGGGGGGTTTGAGCCCGATAGCCCCCTAAATATGCCACTGGTACAGTACAGGGGTATTTTCCTGTGAGTAAAAGATAAATAAAGCTGACATCGTCACTGTCTGCTGATTCTCTAGGAATAACTTTATTTCTAACTCTATCCACAATTTCAGGTTCTTCGTCCTTCAGTAATACAGAGATAAGTATCTGGCCACCACATTCCGTCTCAATAGTTGTTAATCTCCGTCTACCTGGTTAACAGGGTTGAAAAAAAAAACATGATTTAAAAAAAACAAAAAGAACGTTTTTTATGTTTAAATCATGTTTTTTTTTTGTTTAAAACGTTTTTAACGTTTCAAACAAAGTACTTTGTTTTAAACAAAAAAACGTTTAAAATGTTTATTTTTTTAAAACAATAATCTAAATAGGCATATATATTACATTTTTGCACTCTTAGGCATTGCTTGTCATCTACATTCAACCGCTACATCAAATTTCGGGAACTTCCCTAATTTCGATCCGCCCAAATGTTCATTTCCGGAGAAAGAAATCGGGAATTTCCCAATCTCCGTTCACAGAATATGTAGTTTAGTTTCTTTGTGTTACGTTCTATCAGGGCTTTAAACCTCAATGGCTCAGTCTTAAACCTCAAATTAAGGCTGGAAGATGGTTTTGGTACCAATTTATTCCTGAAAGATGCAGCTTTGCTGATGTACATTTTATGTATGTGGAAGGAGGGTAAATATCGTGTTTTTTTTTGAACAGTTTTTTGGGGGCCATTCCCCCTCTTGGGGGATAGATTCATAAAAATTGTTACGTGGTGAAGCAATGAAGTAGGCCACTACATGGTAATATCGTGTATTTGGACTTCTTACTTATATGGGGTAGCAGGAAGGGGGCAAAATTAGCCAATTTTTGGAGTTTTTTTATTTTTTTATTTTTACGTAAATTATATTTATTTTTACAACAAACATCAATAGCTCAGTCCTTAATTAAGCTAGAAAGGTGATTTGCTACCAAAGTATTTTTGAGGGATGAAGCTTTCCGTCAGTTGCATTTTATGTATATAGGGGGTACGTATGTACGGCCGAGAGAGGGAGGATGAAGTTTTTTTTTAATTTTTCATCAGGTTTTGGCGGGTATTTCTCACCCCTTTGTGGTACATTCCTAAAAATTGGTATGTGAAGCAATGAAGTAGTCCCCTACATGATAGTAACCTGTATGTGTACTTGTTGTTTATAGAGGAAGAGGGGGCAAATTTGGTTAATTTACATTTATTTTCGGGACTGTCCCATATAACACAAGATATATTTCATTGAAGTGATCTAGAAGCATAATTCTTGTTCGTATACATGATGTGTGCAGCAAAAATGATTTACAACAATTACTGAATGGACGTGGTACTATAGTGGGGGAGGGGAGAGAATGTCTAATTCAATGAATCTTTTTCTACGCATATTTTTTTTTTAAATATTTCCTACATAAAACGAATTCATTACGCAATGGCAGCAATGGCTACCATTTCTTATATTATTGTCACAAGTATGTGACCTACACATTAGCATCATTTTGTCAGCGTAGGGAGACTGCAAGGGTTGCCAGGGACCCGCAAAGTCAATATTTTCATATTTGTAACGATTTTTTATGTCTGTTCTTTTTCTACGAATACGGCGGGAATTTCACGAATGTTACCTCGTTGGAATTTGTGGTCTATAAGCTTTCCAATGGTCTATAATTCATGACTCTGTGATAATTATGGGGACCAGAGCCCCGAACATGAGAGTCTACCGTTTTGTTAAAATCCCTGGCGGGTGTCTAGAGTTAATTGTGTTGTTATGCCGTAGACACTAATCATTATTAGCTACCCATGTTGCAGATAGAGATGTATCTTGAAAACTGTTTAGTTAAAATGCCATTTGCTCCTTGTAGGCTAGTCACTGCTCTTTTCTATGAGTTGTATTGTATTTGTCAGAGTTTCTTCTAACTTATGATGTGAGAACTGTTCATTATTATGGAAATGATAGTGATAAAAAATACCCAAGTTTTGAATTTGTGAATTTGGATCTTAGAATAGTGTATAGTGTGTTTAACCTCCATTATTCTTGGAAATTAAGAAATGTTCAAATACTTCACTTGAATTTCTGTTGGTTTAGTTATACGCACATTGATGTGCAGAATTTCGTTCAGTAATTGCTGTTATGATAAGAATATAACTCTGCTTGTAATTTACTCCATGCACAAATCCTGCGGAGGATGGGTTGTTTGTTAGAAAATTAAATTAGCTTCTTCGATCTGATATTTTAGTTGTTTTAAACATGTCCAACCAGCATCGAAAAAAAAACACGTTTAAAACAATTTGTTTAAAACGTTTAAAACAAACTGAATAAAACAACAGCCCTCGTTTTAAACACGTTTTAAACACTTGTTTTAAACATTTTGTTATAAACATATCAACCCTGCTGGTTAGTCACTGGTAACCTGCATACGGACGAAACACTGAAATATTCCCTCAACGTGTTTCATAAATTAGCCAATAGATGGTAGCCGCTGCTCCGATATCACTAAACGATACCATTCCCTTTTTTAACAAGAGTGTTAGGCGATGGCAGAGTTATTGTTATTACATTGTAGAGGGAGTAAATGGAAGTTATATGAGTAATAACTAGAGCAACCCAAAAGCATATTACACATATGGTTGGTACCCAGAAGAAACTAATTTTAAAAGTATAATAAAGCATAATTTTAGAAAATAAAGCATAATTTAGAATACATAGCACAATTCTTGGAAAATTCTGTTTACTACAAGTTTAACATACTGTATTAATATCTTTTAAAACCAATATTTACAATGCAAAATCATTGACAACATAACAATGCAACAATGGAAAGTTTATTTTCATTTCTATAAACTTTTCGGTGTAATCTTTAGATGTGGAAAAAAGAAAAAGAAAATTTTCCGCCAACAATGACTAGTACACAAGAACTCAACACTATATTGTTATGTGTACCTCTTGAGCTTGAGCACTTTCTGTACTTTGTGGTGGGATCTTTTACTTTCCCTTTCTGTATATATGCACCTCTAATACTCTATATACATTGTATATGCACCTCTAAGGCGCACATAAGTGATAGAAAAAACTGACTCGAGTAAAGCATATCTCTTTACAAGGCATTAACTAGAAAGTTCATTAAATATGAAAGAAACCGGTTGCATAAAATATTAATAAATAGATCAAGAAATTTAGAATATTTAATGTATAGTAAATATTATACATTATATACGATTAATGTAAAATAATGATTGAAATTAACAATAAAGCATAATAAAGCATAATTTGGAAGAAAATGAAGCATAGTGTGGGTTGCTCTAGTAATAACCTAGCAGTCCTATTGAGGATATCTGAGAATTATTACGGACACTTTAATTAGCTAAAATCCGCGTCAGCCGAACTGGCGGATGGCGTCAACCAATGAACACACAGCACGCTGTTGCCAAACCTTCGGTGAGAAAACCAGCTTTCAGCGGGCGAATGTTGCATATAGTAAAGATACTCTGGTTTCATTAAGAACACCCACTACGTTATAACCACAAAAACATAATACTGTATTAATAACATCATCATAGTATGTCTGTAATTGATAATGTTATTTTCCGTTTTAAATGTGGTATAAACAATATATTTCGTTTGGTTTGAAAGTTAACGAGACAAATTAATATCCTGTATATTTGTTAGCGATTGTTTATAACCATATTAAGATCCATGCGAGGATCGAACTTAGAACACCTCAAACCGAAAGTCAATGCCCAATATTTTGTTTTTTAATCGCGAGACAAAGAAAATCCCGCAGAACAAAACAATTATGTTGTGCACAATTTATGAAATATGAATACGGAATACAGAGTGGTCCAGTGATAGAACACTCACTTCTGATGCTAGGTGTCGATTCAAATTATCATAAGCTTGTAATGGAAACGTGTTCATGTTTTTTTTTCTTTCGTGGGAGTCTCATTAGAGTGGTCAGAAGGCAATGATTGTAAACCTTTTCCCCACATTTATGACATTTCAATTCATTAACTGCGTTTAAGCATAGTTGGCTCAAGTAAGCTGGGAAAGCTACAGTACATTTACAATTCTTACCTCCTTGATAATTCCCTGCTCCTTGAGAATGGACGCTTGTTCTGTAAGAATTCTTTAAATATGTCACTGCACGTTCTATTCTCCCTTTTCCTTTAAAGGTGAAACGAACTTGAAGTTCGGACTTAAGAGGGAGAAGGAGTGCGCCACAGCGGCCGGAAGATTGGTGTTCAATTTAACATGGGATCTCAACCATTTTTTAGGCAAATCATGGTTTCATTTCGTTCTTTCGCAAAAATGTCTCAATAGCTCACTCAATATGATGCATCTCATTTTAAAGGTGCAATTTGAACGCTGTGCGTTATATTTTCTTCTTATAAATACAGATAATTATAATCCAAATTCCCATAAGAAAATGATCAAAATTAGAGGGAAAAGTCTTCTGTTTTTTTACAGTAAGGAAAAGAGCTAAAAACTTAGGACTTTTTTGACAATGGAGTACTATCTTTGTATTTGTGCGCTACTGTACTATTTTTTCGCTGTTTCCAATGACATTCATTACACAATCGATGAGAAATTATATCCTTCATTATTGAATCTACAGAAATCAGAAATCAGATTTTTTCGTGTTCACGTACTTGGCCGTCTAACTGCTAGATGGCACTATAGTCATTCCTCATCCCACTTTCCTTCTCAGCGGGAGCCAGTCCTTTTGAAAACCTACTTTGAACTTCTTAACAGGGGCGGGAGGAAGGAAGTCGTTGTGAAGAACGGGAACTTCAAACACGAGGAATGGCAAAATTTATGACCTCTTTAGTTGATGGTTTCTGTTTCAGCAGTACAGTGTATTTGTAGATGGTTTCTATGAGAAGAAGTAATTTGTGTTGGTAGCGATAAAGTCAACCTTTCGACATAGATTTGTGAAGGAGAAGCCGAACCAAAGTCTTCGTTTATCTATTCCAAGAAAGAAATGAAAGCTTCCTGCAGGACTGAGAATATACATACAAGAGAAAAAATAAAATACATTATTATAATCTTATTATAATAATCGAGTAGATTAATCCCCGAAATATTCTTTGTTTACCTGTCAAAAAATCAAGAATAATATAAAGCTCTTTCATCAGCTTCCATCGTACAACATACTAAACACAAACATTATATATATATATATATATATATATATATATATATATATATATATATATATATATATATATAGTGGCGGATCCAGGATATGATCAAGGGAGGAGCTAAACCATAGTTTGTCTCTTTATCCAGAGTAAACAGGATTGAAGCCCATTTTATCCAGTGTATACCTGAACGTCAAGGGGGGGGGGCTATAGCCTCTATAGCCACCTTTGGATCCGCGCCTGTATGTGTATACTGTTTACAGTGCCGGATTTACGTATAAGCTAAACAAGCTATAGCTTAGGGCCCTGCTCTCTTGGGGCCCAAAAATCTAAAGAAAAACTGGATATACATTTCTAAAATATAAGAAAATTAAAAAATAAAATAAAATGTATATATACGTAGCAACAATGCTTCCTGCTGTGTAGCCTACGTTCATGTAATTAATGGAGCTCCTTCTGCTAGTCTGCTTCCTAAATTATCTCTAGTTTGTTCATATCTGTATGTAGGGTGCCTATGTTCATCTGGACACATAAAGGACCCCATTACCTTAAACAGCTTGGGGCCCCACGAAACCTAAATCCGACTCTGACTATCTATTTATGCATGTTTGCTCCCTCTCTTTTCGAAGCAGTTTCTTTGATATTGCTTCAGATTCCGGCAGGTTTTACCAAGGAGGGAAGAGTCCTTACTCATTCCAGGCATTCAAACTAGGGACTGGACTACTTGCTTCCAACATTCTGTCCCCCATGTATCCTGGTCTGAATCAATTGCCTAAAGCCCATAAAACATTCAAATTCAAATGTAGATGTTGTTCGTCAGTGTCGACACCGAAATATTTCTCAATCAATGGTAGGGGTGTTTGGTATCCTCAATCTGTCTCCCTCTTATTAGCGGAGAAATACTCTATATTCGGTAGTAATTTTTATTTATTTATTTATTTTTTTTAAAAGTGCTGTTTAATGTATCGCATAGGAAACTAAATTTTTATATACCCTAGTAGTATAGAAACGCACCATACGGTACCTTACAAAATAAACATCCTATGCCAAGGATGCAAACATTAACAATAATAATAGAAAAACATACTAATAAACATTTTAAAGACATTCTTTCATTAATCAAGTCGCACTTAAAAGTAGAAAACAATTTTGGTTATGCATGACTTAAAAAAAAAAAAATGGGATGCGCTCTAATATAGGCTTACATACAGTTACTTTATAAATTCTTAAAATGACGCGCCCCATTCTTTTTATTTAGGCTTGCATAAATAAAATTATTTTTAACTTTTTAGTGCGAATTGATTAACAAAAGAATGTCTTTAAAAGGTGTTTTATCATTTTTTTTTATTCGTTGGACACATTTTCCAAATCCTAAAGTGATATGCAACCAGGGAAATAAGGGCTGGTTAAAGGCTAGTATTTATTTTAGGATAAAATAGTTGAAAATAAAAACATTAAAATTTGCTTTTAAAATAAATAGATATATTGCAAAGTATGAAAGTAAAAATGAAATATTGTATTGTCGCCGGACTTACGTCGCTCTGTGACAGTTCTTAGTTCTGTGACGTCAGGAAATAAGTTCAATGTATACGAACACTTATTCAATGTTTGAAACAAACACCTGTTACGTCCTTGTACACTCATCTCCAAAATGATTGTCGCATATCTATAACTGTCTCCATGTAAGAATATAATGTAATACTGAATTTGCTGGGTACTTTTAATACTGATACTATGTGTATAATCGGGAAATGAATATATGGTAAATTTCATAGGAAAATATTTATAAATACGAAAATTAGAATGAGTAAATCATAATGTTGCTAAATGGTCACGGAAGTTTTATTTTCGTTTTATTGTTCTTATTTACTCCTCTTCTGACATGAAACTTGCATACATGTCTCTGCCGATTGTACACATACTAACATTATAAGAAATACCGGGTGAATTCGTTATCAAATTATATTCCTACACAACAACAAATTTATAGACATGCGACAATAATTTTGGACATGAGTGTACCTTCCTGAAGAATGTGACCATCTTTTAATTCTATTGTTAATGAAGTGGTCTATTTTCCCAAATAAAAACCAATACCAAGCAGAGCATATGCTCCCTCCTGTCCTTCTAAGCCGGTACCCAAGGCTAAATGTAACATTGCGCCCCTTTCCTGTTGTAATAGGAAAAATTCAGGATGGTCAGCTACTGGTATCGATCCCAGGACCATTCGAATGTGAAGGCGAGACAGAGGGTAAATCTGGTGATCATATTTTGAAAAGAAAATACAGAAATGGATTCCACTAAAAAAGAGTCACATTGCCAATACATTTCAGATCTTTGTCTGGGTTTTCTGCCTTTCAATTCCAAGTTTTTTTTTTTTTAAACCACGAAGGCCCAAAATAAATTAGAATATTGACTCTCCCGTTTTTTTTTTTTTTTTTTTTTTTTTTTAATATTTGCATGGTTCTTCATTTTATATCAGACTCTTCCTGCACTATTCCCGCGTTATTTACCATAGGTAGAATCCTTTGAGAAAGAGACAGGCGACAAGTGCTTTAGTTCTCTATGGTATGTTTGTGACCGTTGTAGATATTTCAGTGGCTCTCTAGACACGGAGCTGACTGCTGATATAATGTTGGTCCCTCTTATTTCTTTTTTTTCTTCAGTTCTGTTCCTTCTTTTCTCTTAGCCAAAAGAAAAGAATTTCACTTTTCTGTCCCATTTACATCCGTAACCATCCCCCTCCTGCGCTGTCCAACTTTGACCACATGCAGGGGAAAACGAAGGAAAAGGAGGGGTGCCGTTTGCTTTGATGGCATTTCAGCAACAACCCCATCTGTTGCCAAAATAAGGAAACACTTTGCACTGCGATATCTTCGATTTGTCAAGGTCACTTGACTCCTTCCGACTCTTAACTGTGGAGATAGTAGGGATATGGCTGGATCTATCCAACGTGTGTGGCAATAGAACAATAGATTGCCGACAATTAGCTTTTGTAATCGTAGCAGATGCTTCTTTTGAAGCTGTCACGTATTTTCATCATTGTGTCAATTAAGGAAGTAAGAAAATTGTCAATTTAATGTGACATATGGATGTTGCACAATACTTGAACCGTAGGAGGTGAGAAAGACATGTGAAATGAGTTTTAGAAAAACATGGGAAACTCTGGATAAAGCATAGCTATATGTTAGGTAAGAATGGTGTAGGAGGGAGGGAGCCCTTTGATGTCTACTAAAGAACGAAAGAAACATATACACAGGTGTGCTATATTTTTGGGTGGTCCAGGTTTTTTGGAGGTGGAGGGAGCGAACTGTGCTTTTCTCTGGACATTGCTTAATGGGGGGCCTGTGATTTCTACTGCATGGAAACTCAAAAATATGTGAAAAAAAGAAAGAAATAGGAATCATTATTTTAACGACAGAGAATTTAAGAATGAGATAGGTACGTGTCACTTTTTAAAAGTTAATGTATTGCTTCCCCATACGGAAAGACCACACATAAGATGGAGGGGTGAAGTGTGTTTTTTGTTTTGTGAGCAAAGGATCACTTTAAACGGGTGTTTGACTTCTTACGCATATTGTTAAGACCTTGCCACGTACGTAGAGGGGGAAAAAAAGAGGGAGCGTTCCTACCTGAGTTGCAAAGAGGAAAAAAAGAGTGAATGAATGTGTACGCAAGACAACTTTCCCTTTTGTGCTTTTGGAAGAAGTGTTGAAGGAAGATTTCTGTAGGTATTTCAGCATAAATAATTTTATCCTTTTAAAAACTAGAGTAATGAATTAATTATTTATGAATATTAATGAAATGATAATGAATATTAATGAGATGCTAAAGAAAAGGATTACAAAGAATGGATTTTACTGTTTTTTTGTATATTTAGAGGCATTTTGCGGATATATGTAATATACAGCACTGCGTATTGTACATAAATGTATGAGATAATGTGGAAGGAAATGCGCGCAACTCTAAGAAACATATTTTATGTAATGATATTGTATTTTCAGTAGCTGATATGTGATTTTAGCATAGAATATCATCTTTTGGATACTGCATGGGTCTAATGGGGTACGAAGCTTAGACGAATGACAAATTGCATGTATTTGTGATTAGTTTGTAAGTGGGGGTACATGTATGTAGCTGATATGTGATTTTAGCATAGAATATCATCTTTTGGATACTGCATGGGTCTAATGGGGTACGAAGCTTAGACGAATGACAAATTGCATGTATATATGAATAGTTTGTAAGCGGGGTACATGTATGTGTAGGTGATATGGGATTTTATCATAGAATATCATCTTTTGGATACTGCATGGGTCTAATGGAGTACGAAGCTTAGACGAATGACAAATTGCATGTATATATGATTAGTTTGTAAGCGGAGTACAGGTATGTGTAGGTGATATTGGATTTTAGCATAGAATATCATCTTTTGGATACTGTATTGATGTAATGGGGTACGAAGCTTAGACGAATGACAAATTGCATGTATATATGAATAGTTTGTAAGCGGGGTACATGTATGTGTAGGTGATATGGGATTTTATCATAGAATATCATCTTTTGAATACTGTAAGGGTCTAATGGTGTACGAAGCTTAGACGAATGACAAATTGCATGTATTTGTGATTAGTTTGTAAGCGGGGGTACATGTATGTGTAGGTGATATGTGATTTTAGCATAGAATATTATGTTTTGGATACTGTAAGGGTCTAATGGTGTACGAAGCTTAAACAAATGACAAATTGCATGTATATATGATTAGTTTGTAAGTGGGTAGATGTATGTATGTATGTATGTATATTGGTTTGATATCGGACAGGAATATATGTATCATATTGTAGACATATTATCTTTCGTTTGCATGTAAGTGTTTTAAGCATGTGTTGTTGGTTGCGTAGTTTTAGAGGCTATACTAGGATGGATGCAAACACCTAAAGTGTTTCTATTGTAGCCTTATTTATTGTATTGTAGAGCTGTATATGTTGTTGTGGTGATACGGTATGTGAATGCAAACACATGAACTGATTCCTTATGTATATAGATTACCTTGAATACCATGTTAGAATGTATATATTGTGATTTTTACATACGTAGATGCTTGCCAAAGATGTTCTAGGGGGTATTTCAAGCACAAAGGATATCACTGTGTTATAACCCATTTACATATAGATATCTTTTCACTACAGTATTCTAATGTGTTATATTTATACCTTTACTGACTTCTAAGATGCTTGTTCATCGTATAGTAGACATTATGACAACAATATGGTTTCGAACTTACGATCATTTATTGTAAGAACATAAAATACGTATAAATAACCTTATATGAAGCATAGGTATTGTTCCTTTATCTTATATAGAATACAGATACTTCGTATTATATGAATATTTGTTTGGAGGAATAAAACATAGTATTATAAATTGTAACGCTTTATTGTATTTATATACTCTACAATAATGTATTTTGCAATATTGGCATATTGATATACATATATAGATATATTTAAATAAGATATTTACTATACTTAGAATATTCTTAATAACTTATTGACATATTTACATTATATATACGTACAAGTACCAACAGATAGGAAAACTTATGGACATATTTGATGATATTATGACATTATAGTACCTTTAGACAGTCTACTATTTACATATATACAGAATACCAATCATTTCACGCACTTAATACTTTGATAACCATATGGCAATGTTCTATAGTCAGTAATACTGTTATGATTTAATCGTCGTCTTTTATTTTGAACTTTCTGATGTGTTTTAGTTTCAGACTTGGATACAATGACAAACCCAGGCTTACGAACAATTCTTCCTGGATTGTGTAACTGTTTTTTGTCAGCTTTATCTTGAACTAGTTGATAAAAATGATCAAAGTTAATTTCTTGTCGTGTACGATGATTTAAAGTAATTCCTCTAATTTTAAATACATAATCTACTTTCCCTGTTTGAAGTTCTTTCATCCTATAGGCATAATTTTTTGGCCCTAAGCCTATAAAGGCATCAATTTCCCACCCATCAGGAACTTCATTAGTTAACTCACCTAAATAGGAACCCAAAGAAAGTGGAGGCTTTTCATTACGTTGTTGCACAAACATAATACTATCAGTGTCGCAGTACAATACACGCTCAGGATCTATAACTGTTAGTAACTCATAAAGTTTTAGACGTGCCCAAGAGGTGATGAAGGCTGCAAGGACAACATTGGAAAATTTCCATGGCTTGTTTTTGTTTTCAATGTTTTTATATGATACAATGAGATGCCGCTCTCCAATAGGCAATACAGTTTGTACCTCATATTGTGGTGCCCATAGATAACTTAAAAATTTTTCTGGAGTATCTACAATTACAGATTGAGATAAATCTGTTCTTTGTCCCCATTTCCCATACAAGGAATTGAGAAATATTTTGGAAATATATCTTAGACCTGGATTTGATTCAATGTTATTTTCCGTTAACTGAATGCATTCATGTTCATAATAGTCTGCAATATATTTTTCTTGATCTTGTTTAGTTTTGCACCAGCTAGGAAATCCTGAAGACTCCTGCTTCATTTTTAAGAAGGAATTGACATAATCTTTAAACAGATTATTTTCTGATCCGGATAATTTGAATTCCCAAATTTCGATAATTTGTAGAATTTTGTATCCGAGATCTAAAGCCACATGAAGTTCAGGAGTACAGTATGTACCAGTAAGGACACGCTCGGCATCATTATGGATGCAATTGTTGTCACTTTGTTCCATACACGTACGGCATAACCCAAACAAAAGGCGATCATTACATGTATATGGTAAAATTGGAAAATATAAGTCTTTGGGAGGCAAGATACTACATTTTACTAATCCATGAATACTTTGCACTTGTGGAAAGTCATGTCCCTTGTATATTATAGGTTTACGTGCCATTACCCAGGGGTAAAGACTGGTAACATCATAATATGACACAAACTCTTCGCTGGTACATTCGTACAAGGCATTAAAACATTCTGTACGCCCACCATGAAAACTATCTTTAGGTACCAGATGATCAACAAGATCATGACACTGTGTTTGAATAAACTGTTGTAATTTCTTATCATTTTTTACCATGTGGTCCCATTCACATTCCCACATTTGAATGACATTAAGATTTAATTTTTTAAGAAATGCTATTTTTGTGGTGGTGTTTTCATACCGATCTTGTAGCGATGTACCTTGTTTAGAGGATGAATCTAGGGACACGTGTCGTAGTGTAGGATAGCAGTTTAAACACCCGTGATAGTAACATCCATGAAATTCGTAAACTGTATTTGTTTTACTTTCAAATCCATCAACCTTATACCTTCCAAATCGTTTTTCTAAACCATTTCCAGAATGAAGAATTTTATTACCAGTAGTACGTTCTAAGTATCGTAGCCAGTACATTGCCTTCAGACTTTGACGATCACGATGGTCAAACCCATAAGGTGGAATAATTGGAATAATTTCTTTGGGTAAATATAAGGTACGATATGTTAGTATTGCCAAACTAGCAATAGTTGACGCGACGATAAAACATTGAATACCATTTGTTTTGTCTTCAATTAAGTTTGAAAATTTAATGACAGCCTCTGCTAAAATTTTAACATCATTCCGACAATATTCAATCATTTCCTTTTGGAGATTATACTCCTCATTACTTGCAACACGTTCTTTGTGCCATATGATAAGTTGCTCTCGATCTTCACTGTTTCTTGAATCAGGATCAAAATATTTTAGATCAGGAATTTTGCCTATATAATTTTGGTTTTCTAATGTATTAAACAAGTACGGGAAATCTCCCTTTCGTAAATTTGCAGAAAGACCTAACGTCTTAGGTAATTTAGATAATTTAACTCCTATATACAGATATGTGTCACGGAAGTAAATCTTTTGTCCTAAACGCATTTCAATAATTTTTTGCCCTGACATTATTACTTCAGGTGTAAAATGATGGTTTATGATCAAAGTTTTAGCACAGAATTGCATATCATAATTACTGCCATTATGGGAAAGCACAATGATTTTTTTAAACATTGGTCGAGTTATTAATACATGATTAACAAATTCTTCAATGTTGTTGAAATCAAACGAACGGAACCCATTTTTATCACCGCATACAAAACATGTATCATCAAGGTTCATGTCCTTACACTTGTAACAAGCATGAATACAATTTACAAAATTTACATGATGTTCTTGTTCTCCCTGTTCATTTTTAGGAAGTAACATTGTTTCTACATCAAAGATAATGTACAAAAAGGTATCTACATGTTGCATCATAGCCGTTTGAACAAAACAAATATGGTCATCGGTTACATATGTGTAACATGTTTTACAATAACGTTCACCACATTCATGTTCAGACTTGCGTGAACGCATGTCAATTATAGTACCACAAAGGACACAAATTTTCTTTGTTTCGCATAAACTTTTTCCGCAAACATTTATCGCTTTATGATTAGCAAAACATTCTTCTGAAGAAAACAGTCTATGACAATCAAAGCATTCAACTTTAATATTATTATCATTATTAGAAACATTATGATACTTTTCGCACATTGGACATTTGAAGTTACACTTATGATTTTGTGTATGATGATAACCTTTCAAACAATACTGACAATATTTCCGTTTGTTTAATAGTGTTGTAATGTTGGTAATTAATTCGTAGTGTCCTTCACTGTACAAAATTAAAATTTTCTTTGATGCATGTATTCCAGGATAAATTACATTATAGTTTCGAGTTAATCCGTTCTTTTCGTAAACAACAATTTGATAATGAGGCGCTAGCTTATTTTGAAACTTTTTTACATCATTAATAGTACATCCATCATGGATTTCAATGTCAACTTTAGCACTGACACACAAATCCTTTGCTTGTTTCATCAATCGTTCAGAATGATTTTTCAATTCATATACGTAGTTATAACGATGATCAGCCCTACCCATTCCAAGAATAATACTCTTGGGAAGACAATACACATCCTTTTCTACAGGAATAGTACATTGTTCCAGGTGTGTTACAAGATCAACAAATTTTGATGAACCCCTTGTTCGTCCCCTACCTTTACGTGAATCAACAATATGAATTTTGAAATTTACTTTATCAC